>NC_135211.1:18309823-18332323 GCF_052324685.1 Brachyhypopomus gauderio | reverse complement strand
AATGCAAAATACCTGAGACACACACAAACACACACACACACACACACACACAGTGATAACACAGGCCTGTTGTAACCAGTGGCCATCTGAATAAATTATCTATCACTAGAAACAAAGAGTTTGCCGTCTGTGAGCTAGTCATACACACATCAGACCATTTATACACACACACAAAGGTGCAATAACACTGTAACAGCTGCAGCAGACTATTAACACACTTTACAAACGTTACACACACACACACACACACACACACACACACACACACACACACACACACACACACACACACACACACAATACATCATCACCCAGACAATTATCACACAGCACACACACACACTCATTTATATATAAATATATGTATAAAGATTATAATCGAAAATAAGGAAACACCAATATAAAACACTCAGATAAAACACTCTGGGAAGATCTAGCGTTGTTCAGACTGAACTGCTGCTAAAATCAGCATTCAGACAGACATTTTGGTAAGAACTCATCAGAAATGGGAGAAAAGGATTACGTTAACAACAAAGGATCATGCTAACTTTTTCATTTTAAATGTGCATGTGTGTGTGTGTGTGTGTGTGTGTGTGTGTGTGTGTGTGTGTGTGTGTGTGTGTGTGTGTGTGTGTGTGTGTGTGTGTGTGTGTGTGCTCATATGCTCACATACACTATATACAATATCTATAGGTGGATTTTGTACTCTAATTGTCAATCACACTGCAGTCCATTCTCCGGGTTATTTGAGCATTTTGTGCAGTCAGAAAATATAAATTGTACACTGAAATGACCTTCAAGTTCTGAATGCCCCCCCCCCCACCACTATCAGCCAACAAAATATTTAGCTCACAGAGCACACGCACTCTTTCTACCAGTCAGTATCTCTTATTGTCACATGTTACATTCCTTTCCTTCAATTACCACTGGAAGGCGGAGAGGAATTGGTTTGGGTGTATAATCTGGGAGCCACGCGTCAGAGGTTCTGCAGGGAGAGAGTCAGAGTCTCCAGCCAGCTGCCTTCTGTATTCCAGAGACCAACCGGAGCAATTAACAAGCCTGCTGCCTCTCTCAGCACTCAGCCACCACCGCCTATGTGCCATTAAACCCTGGGTAGCACCTGCCAATGGCCATCCTCCACCCTACCACCACCACCCCCCACCTCCCTCTCCACCCCCTACACCACCACCTCTCTCTCCACCACCACACCTCCACACCACCACCACACCTCCACCTCTCTCTCCACCCCCTACACCACCACCTCTCTCTCCACCACCACACCTCCACACCACCACCTCCCTCTCCACCACCACACCTCCACCTCTCTCTCTCCACCCCCCAAACCACCACCATCCTCTCCACCACCACACCCCACCTCCCTCTCTCCACCCCCACACCACCACACCCCACCTCACCCTCTCCACCCCCCACACCACCACACCCCACCTCACCCTCTCCACCCTCACACCACCACACCCCACCTCCCTCTCTCCACCCCCACACCACCACACCCCACCTCACCCTCTCCACCCCCCACACCACCACACCCCACCTCCCTCTCCACCCCCCACACCACCACACCCCCACCTCCCCCTCTCCACCCCCCACACCACCACACCCCACCTCCCTCTCCACCCCCCACACCACCACACCCCACCTCCCTCTCCACCCCCCACACCACCACACCCCCACCTCCTTCTCTCCACCCCTCCAGCTCCCGGTGCTGTGTTCATGATTGATGACAGGTCAGGAGCAGGCGCCCTCCCTGAATTTTCGATTCCTCCACGGGGAAATTGTTCATTTCTTCAAGTCCATTTCCATTTTTGCAACAAGACAGCGTGCTGAGTTTATATATTAGTGCGGGCCGGCCGCAGAATTGTGATGAATTGTGCCACACATTCGACAAGAAAAATATTCATTTGCGAGGGCTTTGTTGTTAGATTTCTTCCTCGCTCGCCCGCCACTCTTGTGAAAGCAGCGCATTACAACGGAATGTAAATGTAAGCGTCCGTGACATTCTTATTCAGATAAGTGCACGGCACGCCCTCCCTCTTCAAAGCCACACAGTTCAGATTGTCACTCTGACATTGCATGCCTCTGCTCTTGGGGCCAACGCCTTTTTTTAAATCCAAACCTTGTATCCCATTCGATGCAGCACTGACTTCACAAGAGGCTATTTGTCATCATACAGATTTATGCTGTCACTCCAAGACATTTATATCACTTTAAGCCCCTCCATGTTCTTGAGTGGTGGAGAGAACAGAGAGGCGTCCCGCTGACATGACAACGGCAACCCCTGTGCCCAGAAGAAAAAAAAAACACAATTAAGACAGAGACGCAAACTCTCAGCAACGAAGAGAACACCACAGGCCCAGAACTGCTGAGGCCTGCACAGACTGCTACACCTAACACCAAGTTTTAGAAGCACAAGTCAAAACTGAAGGGAAGTAAAGAGAGTGGCACGTGCACCCAACCAGATGATATTCTGACTCCTGTCTGCACGGACGATTAGAGGGGAACACCTGGAGGAAGAAGACTGCTCCAGCTGTTCATGTGGACAGAGAATAAGCCAACGTAAGGCACTGTGGAGGAGGGAGGGCTTCATAACCACACTTACCATGTTAATGAAGCCCTGTGGTCTGTCTTCAGTTTACAGCAGAAGTGGAAGAAAAAGTCATTTGAGGAACAAGACCATCCTCTTCAAAACCAACCTGCACACACTGGTGCAGCTGAGCTAAACCCTACAGAAATGACCTTCCACTGGTCTTCCAAAAACCTTCCACTAAACTTCCACTAATCATTTACTAATCTTTCACTAGTCATTCACTAATCTTTCACTAGCCTTTCACTAATCTTTCATTAATATTTCACTAGTCTTTCACTAATCTTTTATTTATCTTTCACTAATCTTTCAGAGCTTACAGATCTTGAAGCAGTTTGGTTCTGACAGATGGTACTGATAAGTAGTGAGACAGAGCTGGAGTGAGACAGAGTTGGAGTGAGACGGCTAATGTTGATGTCAAGTGAAGAATGGTTTTTATTTGTGTGGGAAATATGTTTGAAGCATTTCAACAAGCTTCAGTGTCCATTGGCTTGGTTTTAGCATGTAGAGGGCATCTGGTTTCTGAGAGAACGGTGTGGGGGAAACTGTGTGTGCAGTCAGTATGAGAGCGGTGAGTGTGTGGTGAGTGTGTGGTCAATGTGAGAGTGGTGAGTGTTTTGTGAGTGTGAGAGTGGTGAGTGTGTGATGAGTGTTTTGTGAGTGGGAGAGTGGTGAGTGTGTGGTGAGTGTTTTGTGAGTATGAGAGTGGTGAGTGTGTGGTGAGTGTTTTGTGAGTGGGAGAGTGGTGAGTGTGTGGTGAGTGTTTTGTGAGTGTGAGAGTGGTGAGTGTGTGGTGAGTGTTTTGTGGAACGAACGAACGAACACGCTGGATCTTGTCTACACGAACATTCCCGGCGCGTACAGGGCAGAACCCCGCCCCCACCTCGGATACTCTGATCACATGTCTGTCATGCTAATTCCTGCATACAGACCCATCGTCAGACGATCGAAACCTGTTCTGAAAAAGGTGAGAACCTGGCCGTCAGGAGCAATCTCAGCTCTTCAAGACTGTTTTGAATGCACTGACTGGGACATGTTTAGAGAGGCTGCAACATACAGAGACATTGTTAATCTGGAGGAATACACATCATCGGTGTCTGGTTACATCGAGAAGTGCATCGATGACGTGACTGTCTCCAAGCTCATCACCATCCGCTCCAATCAGAAGCCGTGGATGAATGCAGAGGTGCGCGCACTGCTGAAAGAACGGGATTCTGCTTTCAAAGCAGGAAACCAGGCGGCTCTCAGAACAGCGAGGGCCAGACTCTCTCGGGCCATCAGGGAGGCAAAGCGTGCACACGGCCAGATCATCCACAGCCACTTCATGAACAGCAGAGACACACGGCGCATGTGGCAGGGCATCCAGAGCATCACCAACTACAAGACTTCACCACCTGCTTGTGACAGTGATGCGTCCCTCCCAGATGCGCTGAATCACTTCTACGCACGGTTCGAGGCACGGAACAACGTGACTGCGAGAAAGTCCACTCCCACTCCCTCTCCGAACGACCAGTTGCTGTCTTTCACCACAACCGACGTAAGGACAACTCTACGCAGAGTCAACCCACGGAAAGCTGCTGGACCAGACAACATTCCTGGAAAGGTGCTCAGAGAGTGTGCAGACCAGCTAGCAGAGGTCTTCACTGACATCTTCAACACTTCTCTGAGCAGCACCGTTGTTCCTACATGCCTCAAGACCACCACCATCGTTCCTGTGCCCAAGAAGTCCTCTGTCTCCTGCCTCAATGACTACCGCCCTGTTGCACTCACACCCATCATCATGAAGTGCTTCGAGAGGCTCGTCATGAGGCACATCAAGACCCTGTTGCCATCCACTCTGGACCCCCTACAGTTCGCGTATCGTCCCAACCGCTCCACAGACGATGCCATAGCAACAACCCTTCACCTGGCACTCACTCACCTGGATTATAAGGACTCTTATGTTCGAATGCTGTTCATTGACTTCAGTTCAGCATTCAACACCATCATTCCCCAGCACCTGATCAGGAAGCTGAAACCACTGGGCCTGAACACCTCCATCTGTAACTGGATCCTGGACTTTCTGACTGAAAGACCTCAGGCAGTCAGGATCGGAAATACTACCTCCAGCACCATCACGCTGAGCACTGGAGCCCCCCAGGGCTGTGTGCTCAGTCCACTGCTGTTTACACTGCTGACTCATGACTGTGCAGCAACGCACAGCTCAAATCACATCATAAAGTTCGCTGATGACACAACTGTGGTGGGTCTCATCAGGAAGAACGACGAGGCAGCATACAGAGAGGAGGTGCAGCGACTGACGGACTGGTGTGGAGTCAACAACCTGTCTCTGAACGTAGACAAAACCAAAGAGATGGTTGTAGACTTTAGAAGAATGAGGTGTGATCACTCACCACTTAACATCGACGACTCTACTGTGGAGATCGTCAAGAGCACCAAGTTCCTCGGTGTTCACCTAGCAGATGATCTCACCTGGTCCTGCAACACCAGTTCCATCACCAAGAAAGCCCAGCAGCGCCTTTACTTCCTGAGAAGACTGAGGAAGGCTCATCTTCCATCTCCAATCCTCACTACGTTCTACAGAGGAACCATCGAGAGCACCCTGAGCAGCTGCATCACTGTCTGGTTTGGGAACTGCACTGCAGCAGACCGCAAGTCCCTACAGCGGATAGTGAGGACAGCTGAGAAGATCATCGGTGTGTCTCTTCCTTCCATCACCGACATTTACACTACACGCTGCACTCGAAAAGCACTCAGCATTGTAGGCGATCACACACACCCCTCACACACACACTTCCAACTTCTGCCATCTGGGAAAAGGTATCGAAGCATTCGGACCCTTACATCCAGATTCTGCAACAGCTTTTTCCCACAAGCTATCAGACTTCTCAACAACCTAGTCTGTGCTGTCTCACGCACACATATGCACATACAAAAACACTAGACCTTGGACTCTCTTATACTTATGCACACACATAAAAACACTGGACTTTGGACAGTTCTGATTTGCTGCTAAGACTGTACCAATATCTACATAACTGTCTGGACTGTCTTTATCATTTCACTACATTGTTCTAAGGTACATATCTGGTTTTAGCTGCTATAAAGAGTGTAGTAATGTTTACATATTTTTGTTTACATTTTCTTTACATCCTGTACTCTACATAGCACAATGCACTTTAACACACACTCAGTATTGCAATGTCACCCCCCCCCCCCCCCCAGTATTTATCGTTTGTATTGGAAATTGTTTATTGTGTTGTATTTTTACTGTCTTGTATTTAATGTCTTGTATTTAATGACTGTTTGCGGACTAGCACATGTTTGCACAAGTGCACTTTGTTTTGTATTGAGTACTGTTCTATGTAGCACCTTTGGTCCTGGAGGAACGTTATTTCGTTTCACTGTGTACTGTACTGTATATGGTTGAAATGACAATAAAGACTACTTGACTTGACTTGACTTGACTTGTGAGTGTGAGAGTGGTGAGTGTGTGGTGAGTGTTTTGTGAGTATGAGAGTGGTGAGTGTGTGGTGAGTGTTTTGTGAGTGGGAGAGTGGTGAGTGTGTGGTGAGTGTTTTGTGAGTGGGTGAGTGGTGAGTGTGTGGTGAGTGTTTGGTGAGTGTGAGAGTGGTGAGTGTGTGGTGAGTGTTTTGTGAGAGTGGTGAGTGTGTGGTGAGTGTTTGGTGAGTGTTTTGTGAGTGTGAGAGTGGTGAGTGTGTGGTGAGTGTTTTGTGAGTGGGAGAGTGGTGAGTGTTTTGTGAGTGTGAGAGTGGTGAGTGTGTGGTGAGTGTTTTGTGAGTGTGAGAGTGGTGAGTGTGTGGTGAGTGTTTTGTGAATGGGAGAGTGGTGAGTGTGTGGTGAGTGTTTTGTGAGTGGGAGAGTGGTGAGTGTGTGGTGAGTGTTTTGTGAATGGGAGAGTGGTGAGTGTGTGGTGAGTGTTTTGTGAGTGTGAGAGTGGTGAGTGTGTGGTGAGTGTTTTGTGAGTGGGAGAGTGGTGAGTGTGTGGTGAGTGTTTTGTGAATGGGAGAGTGGTGAGTGTGTGGTGAGTGTTTTGTGAGTGTGAGAGTGGTGAGTGTGTGGTGAGTGTTTTGTGAATGGGAGAGTGGTGAGTGTGTGGTGAGTGTTTTGTGAGTGTGAGAGTGGTGAGTGTGTGGTGAGTGTTTTGTGAGTGGGAGAGTGGTGAGTGTGTGGTGAGTGTTTTGTGAGTGGGAGAGTGGTGAGTGTGTGGTGAGTGTTTGGTGAGTGTGAGAGTGGTGAGTGTGAGAGTGGTGAGTGTTTTGTGAATGGGAGAGTGGTGAGTGTGTGATGAGTGTTTTGTGAGTGGGAGAGTGGTGAGTGTGTGGTGAGTGTTTTGCGAGTGTGAGAGTGGTGAGTGTGTGGTGAGTGTTTTGTGAGTGGGAGAGTGGTGAGTGTGTGGTGAGTGTTTTGTTAGTGTGAGAGTGGTGAGTGTGTGGTGAGTGTTTTGTGAGTGTGAGAGTGGTGAGTGTGTGGTGAGTGTTTTGTGAGTGTGAAAGTGGTGAGTGTGTGGTGAGTGTTTTGTGAGTGTGAGAGTGCTGCACTTTCTCCTCCACTGTCCCAATACAATACAAGAACATTTCAGACAGGTTGAAATAGCTGAACACAAATTACCAAACACTTACACAACAGGAAAAAATTTGGAATATTTCTGGGAGAGGGACACACTGCCCCCTCTCTGCCCAGTATATATCAATGAGTCACTGTCTGAGCGACAGTGGGTAACACCCACCATCACTGTTCACTTCAACAGAAATTATTACAGTTATAATAATAAAATGACTACTGTTTAATTTTCAGTATGTGCATATGCATATCCTTTTGTAAATAGGCCAGAATCATTCTTTTTATTATTGATATTTTTATTTACAACTGTTGTCACTTATTTTGTAATTATTGTCATTTCTTGTTGCTATTGTAAGGCTTTGGAAATATTGTTGTAAATTACAGTCAGGTCAATAAAGTTTCTTTAAATCTTGAATCATGACATATTGTGACGCTGTGGTGCTGGAGAAAGGACGAGACACGAGTCCAGGTCTCCGGTCCAAACGACACATTTTATTCACGATATATTGCGCAATTGCGCACATAGAACAAACACAAAGCACACAACGTGCAGACTATAGACAATGACGAGCACAAGACACTGCGCGAACGCACATTAAATAGACAGACCACACCAACCCCACGTGATGACGAGACGAGCCACAGGTGAGACGGATAATGACAAGACGCACCCGCACACATAAGGCACACATAAGGGAAGACTCACGAACACAGGAATAGACAAACACGAAACAGGCGCCAAGCTACGCGCCAGGAGGAGAGTTAGGAGGGGAGAGAGACCGGGAGCTGCAGGCGCTGCGGGGATCGGTCCTCCTTCAGCCCTCGCTGCGGACCCTCCACTGGGTGCTGCGTGGCTGGCGGACGCGCCTGGTGCAGCGCGACGTGTGGACGCGCCTGGTGCAGCGCGACGTGTGGACGCGCCTGGTGCAGCGCGACCTGTGGACGCGCCCGGTGCAGCGCGACGTGTGGACGCGCCTGATGCAGCGCGACGTGTGGACGCGCCTGGTGCAGCGCGACTTGTGGACGCGCCTGGTGCAGCGCGACCTGTGGACGCGCCCGGTGCAGCGCGACGTGTGGACGCGCCCGGTGCAGCGCGACGTGTGGACGCGCCTGATGCAGCGCGACGTGTGGACGCGCCTGGTGCAGCGCGACCTGTGGACGCGCCTGGTGCAGCGCGACCTGTGGACGCACCCGGTGCAGCGCGACGTGTGGACGCGCCTGGTGCAGCGCGGCTGGCGGACGCGCCTGGTGCAGCGCGACTTGTGGACGCGCCTGGTGCAGCGCGACCTGTGGACGCGCCCGGTGCAGCGCGACGTGTGGACGCGCCCGGTGCAGCGCGATGGGTGGACGCGCCTGGTGCAGCGCGACGTGTGGACGCGCCTGGTGCAGCGCGACCTGTGGACGCACCCGGTGATGCGCGACGTGTGGACGCGCCTGGTGCAGCGCGGCTGGCGGACGCGCCTGGTGCAGCGCGACTTGTAGACGCGCCTGGTGCAGCGCGACCTGTGGACGCGCCCAGTGCAGCGCGACGTGTGGACGCGCCCGGTGCAGCGCGATGGGTGGACGCGCCTGGTGCAGCGTGACCTGTGGACGCGCCCAGTGCAGCGCGACGTGTGGACGCGCCCGGTGCAGCGCGATGGGTGGACGCGCCTGGTGCAGCGCGACCTGTGGACGCGCCCAGTGCAGCGCGACGTGTGGACGCGCCCGGTGCAGCGCGACGTGTGGACGCGCCTGGTGCAGTGCGACTTGTGGACGCGCCTGGTGCAGCGCGACTTGTCTCTCCCCTCGGCGGGCCGTAGGGCATCCCTCCTTCTCCTTCCGACCACCCCCTGGAGCCGGCAGTGGGGTCTTCTTCCTCTGTTTCCATCGCCTCACTGCGCTGGCTCTAGCTCAAGGGCTGCTCCGGGCTGCTACCCCGCGAGTAGTCCATCTCCTCTCCCTCGGAGCGATCGGAGGATGGGCACACCTCTGGAGTCCACCTCCCCTTTACCATCCCAGCGGACAGCTCCGAGGGGGGAGGGCTCTCCTCCTCCTCCTCCTCGGTGTAGGACCCCTCACCTTCCTCCTCCTCTCCGCCGTAGTCAGTGGAGGGGGCGGAGCACACCGACGAAGGGTAGTCCTCTACGTCATCTTCTCCCCCAACATAGTCTATGGTGGGGGCGGAGCACACGGACGGAGGGTAGGCTTCTTCTCCCTCTCCACCCTCACTGTAGTATATGGTGGGGGCGGAACAAACCGAGGGAGCCTGGTCTTCGTCTTCGCCTTCCTCCTCCCCTTCCTCGCTTTCCGAGCCCTCGTCTGTGAACTCGCCCTCCGGGGTTTTCTCAGTGGCGTAGAGCTCCACTGAGCCCACCCGTATCGGGGAGAGGTCTCGGGAAGGAGAGGGGTGTCTTTCCCACCACATCCGCTCCGCGGTGTCGCAGAAGTAGTCCGCTACCTCCGCGGAAGAGGCCTCCCGAGCCCGAAGCAGCATGATGCTGCATAACGGGTCCTGCTCCAATAGCTCGGGAGTTACGGTAGCCGTGTGGTGTTGGGCAGGCGCGTGACGTCGCTTGCTGGGGCGCTGGCCCCTCTTTGGCCGGGTGGCGTAGCCTGGCATACTTGGGGTGTCTCAGACGGCTCGTCGTTCTGTGACGCTGTGGTGCTGGAGAAAGGACGAGACACGAGTCCAGGTCTCCGGTCCAAACGACACGTTTTATTCACGATATATTGCGCAATTGCGCACATAGAACAAACACAAAGCACACAACGTGCAGACTATAGACAACGACGAGCACAAGACACTGCGCGAACGCACAATAAATAGACAGACCACACCAACCCCACGTGATGACGAGACGAGCCACAGGTGAGACGGATAATGACAAGACGCACCCGCACCCACGGAGATACCCTGACGCAGACGAATAGACGCAGACAACGTTAACACACGCCCCAAAGGAAGGGTTCGGGGACCGTAGCGTGACACATATGACTTGCAAATTCCATTTGCAAGCATGTGGAGAGGTTCAGAGACTCAGGTGTTCTCAGTAAAGTAGGACTACATAACCAGGCCTCCAGTAGGACTACATCACCCATCTTCTCAAAGTTTCAACTTTATATCTAACATGATGTCCTTAATATGGAGCACTACGTATATTATGAAGCAATCGAATCTTAATGCAAAATGATTCTGCTTGTTGGACAGTATATACTACACATGGAAGGTGTGCTTCTGGGAGCTGATATGAAGGAACATTTAGGAGTTTGTCCTTTAAATAAGGTAGTAGTAAGTACTAGTGTGACCCTCTAATCCTCCTGTTAATTCCAAATAATCTCTCAACATCATACTGTAGATCACAGATGCTTCTGTTAAGCAGAAACAAGATCAGATGAATATTTACGACACTGAAATTACAAAACACTCTAAACGATATCCTTTACACAGGTGCTATCAGGGTCTCAGGGTTTGCAGTCTATGTAATATACATGCTGTCAAAGATGGTAGGAGCAGCATTTCTGAACACGCCTTCAACCTAGCAGAGTTATTCACACGCTGCATTTTTTTATTAATGTTCACGCCACTGATTCGGTCTGTCTCTATTACTCACAAAGGTGTTGAAAAGTACACACACAGCGCACACAGCGCACACACACAGCACACAGTGTGACCAGAAAGGCTGGCAGGACCCCCTTCCCATAAGTCCATGCAGCGTGTCAGGGTGCCTTACTGTTCTCAGCCGGAGAAGGCCACACAGCTTTGTCACCTGAAGAAATAAAAGTCAGTGTTGATTTACCTGATGAGAGGTTCTGTGTGTGCTCTCTCCTTGACCGCACACACCACCTCCACCGGCCAGTCTCAACCTACACTCTTTAATTCAAAGAACACTCCATTTTGGCAACAGTGCAGCTCAGTACTGTTCAGTTCTATTAAAAGGTTGATGCTCATTTAGAAGTGAGACGACCTTCGGAAAAACACACCACTGGAGCAGGGAGACAGAGCGGTTTTCTCAAGGTCGCCAGCCTACTTTTACTGCAAAGACAATTGGACCTCATTGACAAAAACAAAGCGCAGTAATGAAAAGCACGTCACAGATTAAAAAGCACCGTGTACGTACGCAAATGTCAGTTCCCTTTAATTAGGACTCCAACCTTCGTCTGCTCCTCACGTGTGCACAGCAATCCCCCCCGAGGCGGAGAACTCTCCTTACGACACGTTTTTGTTTGATCTCAGTCTCTCCGCCGTGAGCACAAGTCACGTGACATCACACGGCATTAAATCGTACCAAAGGCGACGGACGACAAACGGGGGGAAAAAAACGTGAGTAAATAACGAAACGGGCATGGAGTGAGTCTGCTGCTGGAGTGTGATGGAGTGTGAGAAGGGCTGGTGTGACACAACATTGCCGCGCCGTGTTAATGACAGACAGGGCCCATTTCTGTCCATTGGACATGAATCTGCTGTCCTAAGCCTTCTACCCTGGACAGATCGGTGAGATAACTCAACCTCACCTAACAGCTCCGCACAGCTGTATCTATCGATTCACATTTTACCCCGGACACCTGTACACAGCACAAAGCGACACACACACAGATATAGTGGATTTGGCTAAATAAATACTGCAACAGAAATCATTCACGGCAGCCATTAGTCACCAAGGCTGGACTTTCTAAAGCTGATCCCCGCTGGGAGTGATATTGATGTGGCAAGCAGGTGGGAGGTAGTGGCCTTCCATCCGAGTGCACGGTTCTCACCGCCTGGGTGATCCTCATACCGAGAGCAGGCGCACACCTAAGCAGACCCGATAATGTGCAACATTAGCTTCAAAGGAGTCGGGGCTCACACCTTTCAGTGGCCAATAGCATTTCAAACACTGACACTGAAAGAAGGCCTGCGTGAGAGGGCCAATTGTTTAGTGAGCTGTGTGACTCACGGCCCATTGTGTGATTGTTTTAGTGCTCTGGACAATAGCCAACGTAACACAAGGAAGTCATGGTCCGTATCTCTCCAGCAGGAATGAAAGGCATTATGGGGAAAGGCTGGATAATAATTAAAGCCGCTAACAAAGGAAGTGTCTTCACTCCCTTCTGTGCCGGTGGATATGAATTAAACAGTCATCCTGTATCTCATCTTCTCTTTTCTCTGGGCCTTTATCTGACTTTCACTCAGGGCTTGGTGGCGTGCTCATCTGGGTCCCAGTGCAGGAGAAGCAGCGGAGTCTTGCCTCTGTTGGATCGAGCGGTGTTTGAACCTGCCTCTACCCTCACACACTCCCCTCAACATCACAAGAGCATTTTAAACCGGCAGACACCTCTGACACACCAAAAGGAGGCCTGCGATACTGGGAGGTTCGTTTGGAAAACTGGTGTGTGGGTGTGGGGGTGTGTGAAGTGCAGTTTCCAGAGCTGTTACTAGTGACAATCATGTCAGCAACAACAGCAGCGTGTGTGTGTGTGTGTGTGTGTGTGTGTGTGTGTGTGTGTGTGTGTGTGTGTGTGTGTGTGTGTGTGTGTGTGTGTGCACACAGCAACAACAACAGTCCCACTACCTCCACCAACACCACCTGTCACTGACCAACCAATCACTCCACCCTGTTCCAACCGAGACACCCCCACCAGTCCCTATTCACTCCAGCCAAGACCGACACCACCTCTGCCATTACTGACTGGCCCACAACCACCGCCCTCCCACTCCACCCTAAACAGACGTCTGACAGAACACAACCTCCTACACCATCCTACACCAAACTCGTCCACGGCTTCCAAAACAACTGTTAAAGAACGCAACCGTGGCCTGGACCCGTAACCTCACTGTTTGCAGCAGAACTCCTTCATGCTGTCGGCAAATCATGTTTCAGATTGGGCTCACAGCTCCACTCTGTGTACTGGACACAGCGGCGAGACGGGACCTTATATTCTCAACAGTAAATGAGCTTGTGCTTCCGAGGGCCCTGGGGTCTGTGATAGCACCATCGCAGGGGAAGACAGTCGCCAGCATAAATTAACAACCAAGTGTTGAGAATCGGGCAAACAGGAGGCCCTTGGGCCAACGAGCATCTGCCCACTCGCTGTCCTTCCGTTACCACAGGAACAGGACACCAGTTAGCCATGACACACGCTCCCAGGGACTGGGCACGTTTGCTTCACTCCGCATGCACGAAGTAAGACTGACTGCCTGTAAATGAAATCAGTAAATACATAAATAAGTAAAAACATTTTGCTGTGATGCTTTTTGTTTGTTTTTGTTTATTTATTTAGGATTTGAAAGGCAACAAAAGAGTCGTACAAGACTGGACTTCATCAACATTTTCTTTTTTTCGACATCAATCTAAGGTTTTATAATTCCTCGACCCTCTAGAGGAGGTGATGTTAATTTCCTGAAACACACTTGTTTTTCACCAATCAGACCACTGTTCCAGGTGTCTGCGGAGTGCCGGTAATAATGCGAAAGACGCTGATCAGCCTAGCGTGATTTAGTCCTCCAAGGGAGACATGTAGCATTGATTCATGTCATATCATTATCCGTAGTGATACACTGGGGTCTCCTCACACCCACAGCCGCATATTGGAGAAAGGGGGGGGGGGGGGGGGGGGTGGATAATAGAATGGGGAAGTTTTGTGCTAACGGAGCATGCGATGTTTTCTTTGCTTGTTATTGAGAGGTTCATATTGCTAAGAGTTAAGTGTTGTCAGAGCTAATAGAGCCGGACCTGCTACTGCTCCCCTGTGGCTGGGTGCGGTAGTAATCAAACAGAAGGAAGGACTACCCACTCTCTGTGCACTGCTGAGCAAACACATTTATGAGTAATTAGCTTTTGCGTCAAGTGAACTCATCTTCGGGCTCCTAAACGAGTCCCGCGTCTGCATTCTAAGCCCAACATGGCTGTTTAAAGCATGAACACTGATATACATTTTTTAAAATGCTCAAGGGCTTACAGTGATAGCGCATTTCAAGCATGCTTTATTTCTTTAAAGGAGTGGGGTGGGGTTCGGCGTTGCTCTTATAACAACGGCCAGACATGTAATGGATTTGTATGGAGGGCGAAGGGGGGGGGGGGGGGGGGGTCGCTTCCCAGAAATGCATGAGAAATGTCTAGTGTTGGCCAAAATGGTGTCGCGCTCCCGGAGCGAATTACGCTGCAGCGATAAAACAGAAAGCAGGACGTGCATCAATCACGTGCGGCAGGGGCAGCGCGCGTGTGAAATCCTCCTATTTACATTAAATGATTGAATGCGTTGTCCTTTAAGGAGAATGTCAAACTGCCGGACAGCCCCTGTCGAGCTAACCGCTGCCAGCTCCACTTGTTGATGCTTAAGTGCCGGCTTGATGGATTGGGCTGTGAGAGTCTGTGGCACAGAGCGTTCTGCAGTGGCTCGGCAGACTCGCCGAGGGATGTATTCCCACGTGAAGGACAAAGGCGTAGGGATGTATTCCCACGTGAAGGAGAAAAGCGTAGGGATGTATTCCCACGTGAAGGAGAAAAGCGTAGGGTTGTATTCCCACGTGAAGGAGAAAGGTTGAGGACCCACCGGTGCTCCAGTGAAGACTGCACGAGACCTGTGGTAGCAGTTTAGAAATAGAATCATGCAGGGAAGACTTTTGGATGTATTAATGGTAAAGTACTGATATTTTAGATTAAAGTACCATGCTATACTAAATAAAGATAGAAATCTATGAAATATATACAGCATTACCAAATGTTCAAATCACATAATCTATAACATTAATAAATGTCTGCTTTTAATGGATGTAAAGCACTTTGGTTTTTAAACATGACTTTACAAACAAATGCTTTTATGGGCCATGTGACATATTAATGCTGGTCACCTTGGTCTGGAAGCTTCTCTGATCTCGGCCGTGGATACATGGATCCTCTTGTCCTTTGGGGAGGGAGGACTGTATAGTCTGTATTAGCTCATGATGAGTCTCATCTCTCATTCAGTCTACAGTCAGCTAACATGTGGACACATTTTTAATGTCAAAACAGTCGTATGCCTGGACCGAGAATAAAAAGGCCAGAATTTTCTCTCTTTGTATTACACACAAACACACACACATACACTTTCACTTTCTATTATTTTATTATTTTTTGTCTGGATGATGATGACCATGATTGGAAACCTAATTATACATTTACTGAACTTAACATGAAGGCTTAACAGAGTAACAAGCCGCCCTCGGGATACATGTCAGTGAATCAGTCCTCACAAATGGTGTTCTGGGTCAGCAGTGCTGTTTTACTGTCAGGGGACAGGCTGGCTGAAAACTGCTTCTTCCTCTCCAATTAACCACCCAAAGTTGAGTTTTCCTCGTCTTTCCATTCCGGTCGTGTTTCTGTGCTTATAAGGTGTTACAAACACAGAACCACAGATGTGAGGAGAGGTCGTTTTTGAGTAGTTGTTAGCATGCTGCAATAACAATTCTTTTTTGTATACTTTTTCAAACATTTTATAGGAATGTCTATTTGTAACAAGTAATATAGTTCTGACCTTTGGGTATGGAAGGTATAAGTTTGCTATTATTATATCTAAGATGTTTTCTTGTGAGACTTGAGAGAAATACTTCTGCATGGCCACTGACCTTGGCCCTCACCACAGCTCTTCTGTTTAGCATAATATAAGAGGAAGGAGGAGAGTTTCCTTGGTAACAAGTTATCATTTTCACGTTAAGTGCCAGTGTGCATCTATACAGTATTTTACTATAGGGCAGCCTATAACTGTTTTGAAGGTCACCTTTTTTCTAAAGGAGAAAATGAAATCTAAGTCTGGATGTCTGCATCTAATTAAAGGTGGGGGTGCAAAGGAGAAATAAAAAGAACACATTACTTTAGACATATAGTTAAGTATAAGTTTACTGGGATCACTGGGAGGTCTTGTGGGGAGTTGTGTGGTGTTGTGGGGTGTTGTAGGGGGTGTTGTGGGTGGTTAAGGGGTGTTGTGGGAAGTTGTGGGTGATTATGGGGTGTTGTGGGTGGTTAAGGGGTGTTGTGGGGTGTTATGAGGTGTTGTGCGGTGTTGTGGGGTGTTGTGGGGTGTTATGAGGTGTTATGGGTGGTTAAGGGGTGTTGTGGGGTGTTATGAGGTGTTGTGGGGTGTTATGGGGTGTTGTGGGGTGTTATGAGGTGTTGTGCGGTGTTATGAGGTGTTGTGGGGTGTTATGGGGTGTTGTGGGGTGTTATGAGGTGTTGTGGGGTGTTATGGGGTGTTGTGGGGTGTTATGAGGTGTTGTGCGGTGTTGTGGGGTGTTGTGGGGTGTTATGAGGTGTTATGGGGTGTTATGAGGTGTTGTGGGGTGTTATGAGGTGTTGTGGGGTGTTATGGGGTGTTGTGGGGTGTTATGAGGTGTTGTGCGGTGTTATGAGGTGTTGTGGGGTGTTATGAGGTGTTGTGGGGTGTTATGAGGTGTTGTGGGGTGTTGTGGGGTGTTATGGGGTGTTGTGGGGTGTTATGAGGTGTTGTGGGGTGTTATGGGGTGTTGTGGGGTGTTATGAGGTGTTGTGCGGTGTTATGAGGTGTTGTGGGTGGTTAAGGGGTGTTGTGGGGTGTTATGAGGTGTTGTGCGGTGTTATGAGGTGTTGTGGGTGGTTAAGGGGTGTTGTGGGGTGTTGTGGGGTGTTGTGGGGTGTTATGGGGTGTTGTGGGGTGTTATGAGGTGTTGTGGGTGGTTAAGGGGTGTTGTGGGGTGTTATGGGGTGTTGTGGGGTGTTATGAGGTGTTGTGGGTGGTTAAGGGGTGTTGTGGGGTGTTATGGGGTGTTGTGGGGTGTTATGAGGTGTTGTGCGGTGTTATGAGGTGTTGTGGAGGTTATAATGGGTTCAGCTGGCACATACAGTACCACCTGCATTAATGAGGAGAACAACAGCACGCAACAATACATCACCACTAAATCAGACTTATTATCTTCTTACACTTCTAACCACTTAATCTCTTGACCAGTTCTAGTGTCCAAAAACACACAGCACCAATTTCTCTTGTTTTGATTTCTAGCCAAAAGCTAGAATTACCTGGATCCTTTACAACATTATAATGCCATCAGTCCTTGTTTATTTCAAAATACGAGTCTCATCACTTTCAGTGATGTGACTAAATGCCAATAGCACAACTCAGAAACGAGGCACAAAAGCACCTGCATATGTAATTTTTTGGGTTGGAGTCACTTTATTTTGTTCATTTGCCAGTCGCTCGGCTGGATGAAAGTTACAGGAATGAAAAGAGCCAGCAGTTTTATTTTTTAAATTGGTCTACATTTTCAAAAGGAAAACTGTAAAATGCAACACACTATACTGTTACACATCTTTATAAGAGTATGATCTTATACATTTATGTTATCGCTAATTATGACATTCTACATTTGTTATACATTTATAACATAAGTATATATGTTATATATATATGTCGCTGCAAATGCCCGTAAAACCAAGGTGGACACTGCACTGTGGTCAGGTCCGGTCAATACCCGGCCTGATGGGCCGAGGTTGGTGCTGGTATACAGAGCCCTGGTGAGCAGACGTGTTTTTCAGACACATGCTCCAGGTGTAAGTAGAGGAGTCCTGCTGAAACTCAGTCCAATTTCCAAAGGGCACCGCTGAGCAATAAATGAAAATAAAACCAGCTCAAATATCAGCAGTGCTACCTACTCACATAGCTATTCCTGTGCAGCCCACAGCAACTGACCTAAAGAAACAAAGTGACAAACATCCACACATCCTCTACGTCTAACTTGAGGTACACACTGCCGTCCTCAGTGCTGGAGTTAACTCCTACAGAGCAGGTCTGTATATGCGGGTTTATATAAACATCAACGTATGTTTGTTTATATACGTGTGTTCATTCAAAACAGGTGGGTTTTACACACATAATCACTCAGAAACATGAGCAGTCTGCAAATGATTGTTTTGTTTTGGAGTTTGGATATTGTAGTTGAATGTACCCATTTGCTTTCCAGTAATCATGCAACATTCATAGAAAGCACCATTTTACAGATGGCAAACTGATGTCTACTGTTGCCAAATTCTATAATGCAATATTCTGCACTAGCTATCCAGTATCTTGCCAGGCTGCTTACATAGGACCAAAGAACAACCACCTCTCAGCCTGTGTCTCTGGCACGGTGCTCTACGGCGCCACCCTGCAGGTTGCTACTGCAGATTGCAGCCTCTCACAGCATGGGGAGGGCGGGGGGGCTTGCAGCAGGCACTAATGAGGCGGTCGCGGGCGCATGGGCGTGTAAACACTAGAGCAGAGCAAAGCCTGGCACTGGTGAGTCCCATCTGACTCAATTACGACTGAAGCAGAGACCATCAGTGGCGTCAGGCCTTATATACACTTGCCTGTTGGCAACAGACACGGGCTCTCCAGACAACGACGGCAGATAATCAAAAGTCCATAATTATCTGGACGATGAGGGGCAACAGTATGTTTTCTTTTGGCTCACGAGATCGAATGAACTATCAGATGAGGATCTATAGGCTGTAGAAGAAAAAAAACGGTGTTGTTACTGCAGTTCAGACCCTCATCTTCTGCTTTGAGGAGCTTCATGTAGGCTTGCATTGGACATGATCATTCCAATGGAGTGGCACAATGAAAAGGATTAAGGGATCACGTGATGCAAAAGCAGAGGCTGACGTGGGAGGGGGTCTCGGGGGGTGGGGGGAAGCAAACCACTGACCATCAGACGTTCATGACCTCTGACCATCAGACGTTCATGACCACTGACCATCAGACATTTATGACCACTGACCATCAGACGTTCATGACCACTGACCATCAGACGTTCATGACCACTGACCATCAGACATTCATGACCACTGACCATCAGACATTCATAACCACTGACCATCAGACGTTAATGACAAGGAAGTGCTGTGTTTTTCCTCCATCTCAGGCAGGCTCGGGGAAAGACGACCCGACCTAAGCCGTCATGGCTGTCGAGTCTCCTGCGGAGAGCAGATTCAGCCACTTTTCTCCCTCCCTCCATTTCTCCACACCCCCTGCCCAGCTGAGCTACGGGCTGCAGGTTTGGCAACCCACAGGAGGGCAGCAGCAGAGAGACCCTGGCTCTGGATGAATCGTGGAGAGTTTGACAGGGAGCCAGAGGAGAAGAGACAGGGCAGTCAGGTCTGGGCCACTGCGCCCGTAGTGTCCTCCCAGTGGGAGGCCACACTAATGACAGGAGATGATTGCGTATTCACTCATCAGCGTACACCAGCAGGCCAGCAGTGCCTCCGGGGAGCGGGCAGTGATCACAACGCCAGACTGGCCCATCTCAAGTACCTCGGGCCACGACGAGGTGGCACGTCGACTCACGGATTTTAACACAGAGCTGTAAAGAAAGTGGACCAGACCTGCATTCCAGATGGGAGCCTCTCCATGAAAGGGAGCTGGCCTCTAGCAGTGCGGAGACTGACTCAGTTTCGTCCCAGGCGATGGGTAATGGAGCGGATACAAACGCGAGAGGTTCGTGCCCAGACTTACCAACCTGCCTGAGCGTTAAGAACCTGGACTTCAGCTCCCCTCATGCTGAGAAGGAGGAGTATGAATTCTCCCCTTAATTATGCAGGATGAAAAGATGTCGGCGCTACAAAAGTTCTCTGCCATTCATGCATCCATTAAGACTCCTCTTTTGTAAGAACTATGAGCAAATTACCAGTAGTGCTCTGTAATGGACACTCATTGTAAGGTTTTGGAGTTTTTAACATCTTTGTCCACTCTCGCACCTAGCTCCTGAGCGAGGCAATATGTCACGGGATCCCGGTGTCACAGATGGCTTCATTGTTCTCCCAACTCTGAGTGACTGCCAAGAACGCAATCCGTATAGCCTTAGCTTTGCACTACAGACACGAACCTTCCTGTTGACATTTAGGTTTGACTCCCAGCTGTGCAATGTGCCACCTGCGGTTGCTTTCTCACTGGCTGTGAAGAGGCTGATGAGGTACGGTCACGAGTCCTTGAGCATTTTCACACACAAATGTGTGAATGGTTGTGAATGGTTAAGTGGGCGTTAGTATGAAAATACTGTATGGCAACACTATCTGATAACACTGTCTGGTAATCTGCACATTCCCAGGACACAGCTGTTGCCTCACAAAGAGGGAGAAAATGGGAAAAGATGTGTGTCCCAGCTCAGCTGCATTAACACCAAAAACTGCGAATACAAATGTCAGAGAAAGATAAGTCTTAATACTTCAGATCTGTCTGTCATCATTCCTACACGATTAGCTTTGGGATTTTTTTTATAAGAATAGATGTATTAGACTAGATTTACAGCCCAACCCAAACGCCACAATGCACTCTCTTTAAATTGCAATTCTTTGAATAAGTGAAAAAGTTCACCTTGTTTATAATTGTATATTTACACATTGTCACACTGATTTGGGGCTGTTTCGTCACTTGCAGTCTCCAAACACAGTCTTTAATCTCAGGATTCATCTATCTGCTCAATTTTTAATGAACTCAGTCAAAATAACTTAACTATGATTCTTCTTTTCTTTCCTTGTTTTTCCGCCCAAATTGCTGGCTGTCTCGTGTCAGGTCCCGTTTATTTTGTGTGTTCCCTGCTGTTCGTAGACAAGCTGCATTGTTCACCAAAGACCCCTTGCAGAGCAGCGCTGTTCTGACTCACTGGGAGTCACAGAAAGGGGAAGAGTCATTTGTTTTGACCACTGTGAAATAAGTGTGATGCCTGATCTCATTGTCTCCGCTGGACCGGAACTCATTAGCTGATTCCATTAAGTGGGTCAGAGCATTGGCTTCCCACCGCTTTGCGTTCCTGGTGCTATGAAAACAAACTCTCACTCACCATCTTCTCACTATACACTCACTATCTTCCAGAGGTGGGGACTCGAGTCACATGACTTGGACTCGAGTCAGACTCGAGTCATTAATATTAAGACTTTTGACTTGACTTGAAAAAATATTCAGAGACTTAGACTTGACTTGGACTTTTACACCAATAACTTGGGGACTTGAATTGGACTTGAACCTGTTTACTTGCAAAGACTTGATTTTTTTTTACCCCAAATCTAAATTTTAAAACGCATATTAATATTTATAAAGTGCGCCCCATTAATTTCATTTCCGTCCTTCTGACGCAGACCGGTCCTCTGCTTTTCCACACTCTGTACGTTGTGTGTGTGTGTGTGTGTGTGTGTGTGTGCATGAGCTGCAGCACAACCAATCAAATGGGGGGGTCAGCGAACGTGAATTGTTACCGGGCGGGGTGTAAAATGGACACAAATTAAGTATTATATCGCAATCGATCGATCGCCAGTGGTTGGTGCCAGAGCGAACTAGTAACTCATTGAATCATAGATAAGGATCAGAGGTAAATAAACTAGATTTTTTTTTCGGCGTGAGAAATCGGATGTGTGGCGTGAGAGCGTGTGAAGACGGTCAAATGCGTGTGTCTCACGCTCAATGCATGAGAATTGGCAACCCTGGGTTCTGTATCTGAACTCAGGGAAGAGAGCCTCTCTCTGTCACCATCATATCCAGTTCTATCTCAGCATGGATTGTGTATTTGAAGACATCTACGTCGAGAAAAATATATTGACAAAAGTGGAGCGAGTTTTCAGCTATGTGGACATCATTCTACGGCCTCATCGTGCACAAATGACATACAGACTTTTGGCCAGTTTGGTCTTTTGCAAATGCAATGCAGAATAGTTTACTGAAATGTCTAAAGTTGCATTCCTGATTCCTGTTAATTGTTCAGTTCTTATATTTGTTTGTCTTGTGTCACTCACACATGGACACACATGTTCTCCAAGAAACCAGATAAGAGAAGAGAGGGGAAAATGCTGTTATGGTTCTTTGTATTGTACTGTGAAAATATCAGCACTTTTTATTTGAACATGGAGTTCTACTTATGACTTTTTCACAGAATATTTATTTCTGGAAAATTGTAGTTTAAAGTATGAATATTTTTGCAGCTAATTTTAACAAATTGAACTGTGCAATAAAGAGGTGTAATTTAAATTTTTTTATACTTCATGTTTTCAGTTGCACATGTTTTATCAAGATTTGAGGAGAATACAGATTTTAAAAAGAACACATGTCTATTATTTACATTTAAAATATACCTGCAACATTGGTTAAAAAAAAAAAGACTCGAAAGGACTTGAAATTCCAAGTTTCAGACTTGGGACTTGACTTGACTGTTGCCTGTCTTGACTTGAGACTTGACTTGAGTTGACTGTCTTTGCTTGAGACTTGACTCAGGACTTGAGGACAAAGACTTGGACTTACTTGAGACTTGCAAAACACTGACTTGGTCCCACCTCTGCTATCTTCTCTCACTATACACGCACCATCTTCTCTCACTATATACTCACCAT
>NC_135211.1:18279823-18307323 GCF_052324685.1 Brachyhypopomus gauderio | reverse complement strand
ATAGATAGATAGATAGATAGATAGATAGATAGATAGATAGATAGATAGATAGATAGATAGATAGATAGATAGAGAGAGAGAGAGAGAGAAATATTGATGGAAAGAGAGAAGGAGACCAAGAAAGAGAGACAGAGGGAGAGAAGGAGACAGAGTGGGAGGAGGCAGGGACGTATAGCTATCACCCAGCTATTCATCAAATGTTCAAACAAGGCATAAGCTAAACGTGCTTTGATGAATCCTGAAGAGAGATTAACTCAGATGACGGGCCCGAGATCATCTCTGTCTTCCCGTCGTGTTGATGTGATTTCACCTTCTTTCACTCTTCTTTCACACCCCTCACCTCCGTCCCCTCGCCTGATCCATCAGCCGCTCGTGTACGCCAGGAGGAAGCGCTCTCACGCTACGCCTCACGGGCAGTGTGTGCAGAACGGCGAGGATCCTCCTCACACACCCGCTATCCGCCACTGGGAGACGGCGCTGGGGAAAACTGCATTAATTACGCCCGCTTTTATCCTTCAGCACTTGTGGCTCCAGCCCATTTAGAGATGGTGAAAGCGGGCACTTTCTCCCACACCCCCCTCTGAACTCTCCCAGGAGCATCTGAGCTCTTCCTCTTCTCCGAATGCTTAATGTATATCCAGATGCACTTTGCCTCATTACATCGCAGACGTACAAAGAACAAACGAGACCCACCAGCAGCACAACAGCTAGGCCACAGGAGACGCCGTTCCTGCACTGATTCTGTAGGAGCTCAGCAGAACCACCATTCAGCCCGTGGAGGCTGGAACCTACTTCCAGACGACATTGTAACGTACAAAAGGATGATGTCGCCGTCCGTATGAAAGGTGACTGCCGCGCGAATGTAGAGGACTATGAATGCAAAGTGCATTAGAACAGTTTATCAGAGAAAGCTCACTGAAAGATTTGTTTTGTTACAATTACCTCTATTTATTTACAGAGTAAACGTGGTTATCAGGCAATGAGATGTGATGTAGTGAGAACACTCACTTAAGACTGCTGTGTTCCCTATGAAAGACACATTGATCATCAGAATAGGACAGATGTCCCTTTTCAATATTCATTATTCAATATATAAAGCATCAGTAGTCACTATACCCTTGATCTGTGATTGATCTGCTAGTCAATGTGACTGAATGACCCTCCTGCACCTCACCCACCAACATGCACACACACACACACACACACACACACACACACACACACACACACACACACACACACACACACAGCCGCCCTCTCCTTCCCCCTGCCCCCAAGACAAACCAAATTACTGAAAAAAAGGATCAACATCACCTGTAGACAGATGTAGTTCTCTACCACACAACCGCTCCATTAACATGTTACGGGGGTGGACGCTACGCTTAACTTTCTCCTTCTCTATGGGTGTGTTGATTTACACACCCTGGGGGGGGGGGCGATTGAGTCAGAAACACATCTTCCTTGTGAGTTGCTCTTAAACAGAAAACACCGCATCCATTTCCATAACAACCCCTGTCGTTACGGCACTGACAGCTTCACCTTGCTCTCAGCAGGCACGCTTGCGTCCTGACAACAGTCGTCCTGACAACACAGTCCTCCTGAGGGGATCAAATTCATTTCAGATGAGAAACACTTCACGTTCAATAGTGTGATTAATTGTGCCCTTCCACAGTGTTTAAACCTCTGGAATGGGTGAGCTTGCCTCTGGCCAACAGATCCTGCCAAAGACAGTCTGCATCACCTGGGCTCCCTGAACCCTCCCCTACCTGCCATAACAACGCCCCACACCCTGAACACACTTCTGCTGCGTTAAGGAGTTAGTTGGGAGACGTAGTGTGGATCATCCTGTTCTGTACGTAGAAGACACAGATCCACCAAGAACATGCCTACTGAGTGGCCGCCTTCTACTCTGACTGACAGGAACTTCATCCAGTCATTTGGCTGATTCTGGGACTTAATATGCAGCTGTTGTGTGAAGCATTTCAATTCAGTGCTGATCATTTAATATGTTAATTAGCAGCAGCACTGAATCAGAAATCTTCACAAAACATTTTTTGCAAATATCCATAAAACTTAAAAATATGGCTTCCCCTCTCCACATTACAAAGGCATGATCTAAAGTTGAAAGGAACTCTCCTAAACAGGGTTACCAAGGCGATACACTGCCATCTTGTGTATGAATATGAACTACTGGATCTAACCTCGACTACAAAGGTGCACCAACAGAAGATGTTCAGCGTCCGATAGCGTCCCCATTACCTCCCACTGCAGCGAGACATCAAACACACGCCGTGTTCGGCTCTTTCACTCTCCCTTTCTCTCTTTCGAAGACATCAGACAGCGTGGCTCGGTTTTGTGGCACTGCCGTGCTTTGAAGCCCTCGGCGTGCGGACGTGTCTTTATAAGCAGAGGGGCTGAAGAGCTTAAACACACCCAGGTTCTGAGTGTCACCCGGCTAGCAGAGGAGCCTCTCAACCAAGCAGCTAAGCAGAGACTTCTCTCCATAACGACGGCCACCGTAGTTACTCGCTGTTCTCCGCCGAGCCGCACACGCACCGGGCCAAAACACACTAGAGCAGACCCAGACCAAGAGACGTGGGGGGAGGGTTAGATTATCAGCTATAGGCTCCAATGGGATAACAATGGTGGTGTCCTGCCCTCAGATTCACTGTCTGCGTGTCTCCATCACTCTCTCCATCTCCCCCCATCCCCCCGCTCTCTGTGTGCGCTGCTCTGGCCTCTAAATCAGGCATTACGAGTCGAGCTGCTGGCAGCCTCTATCAGAATCTTATCAGGGCTTTGCACACGCTTTAGTGCACGATTGCTATTTTAGCCACGCATTTAGATGTGGCAAGGCCATCTACATCACTTCACTCTGCTGGAGATCACATTTACTGCCGTGCACACACAAATATTTACCTCTAGACACTCACACACTCACTCACACACTCACTCACACACCCATACATTTCAGTGGCAGAGCGGAGAAGAGAGTGATCAAATCTGCGTGTAATTATGGAGGAGTTTCACAAGTAGGGGGTAAAATGATCAGCCAACGTGCCAGGGAGGGATGTAGCTCCGTGTTTTGTTTTCATCTCCATCCAATAACATGAAAGTGTGATGAGGCAACAGGAAAAAAAGGGGAAAAAACAGGTATCTGAGCCAAGGTTAATGTGAAGATACTCGGAGGTGATACAAGGCCCCAATCCAGGCACACTCGCAACAAAACGCTCCAATGCCTTTTCATTTCCAATGCTGATCTGGTTATCTGTAATTGTCAGGGGAGGCGGCGTGGCGGTCCAGGGCGGAGCCTGATAACCACCTGTGTGACAGCAAGGCAAATTGATGCTTATGGTCGAGTGGCGAGGGCTGGCGTCATGGAGACAGCTGTGGTAGAGGAGAAACCCGTCGCAACACGGCCATGAAAACGAGTCATTACAGAGCGTGCCTGAAACACTGGCTCCCCCTGCAGGTGGGACAGACGCGAACACAGCCCGAGGGGAATGAGGTCTGCTTGCCATGTGCACCCAAACGCCTGTATAAAAAGAAAGCACACACGCACACTCACACACACTCTCACACACACAGGGAAGGCTTTACAAAATGCTGGATTAAAATGTTCTTATTTTACAGCTAACTCAGATATGCAATAGGCAGCATCACTGATGTTTTATTCATTCACTCAAGTCAAGCCTGTCCCTGCTGAAATATTTAAAATCGTCATTTGTATGTCTTGGGTTAGGGATTACGTGGTGTGTATGTGCTACTGCAGAGGGCAAGAGAGAGTATCAGGGTCACAGGACAAAGCCAAGAGACAGGGATTAGAATGAAGGGAAGACAGAGACAGGGATTAGAATGGTGACAGGGATTAGAATGAAGGGAAGACAGAGACAGGAATTAGAATGGTGACAGGGATTAGAATGAAGGGAAGACAGAGACAGGGATTAGAATGAAGGGAAGACAGAGACAGGGATTAGAATGAAGGGAAGACAGACAGGGATTAGAATGGTGACAGGGATTAGAATGAAGAGGAGGCAGAGACAAGGATTAGAATGAAGGGAAGACAGAGACAGGGATTAGAATGAAGGGAAGACAGAGACAGGGATTAGAATAGTGATAGGAATTAGAATGAAGGGAAGTCAGAGACAGGGATTAGAATGGTGATAGGGATTAGAATGAAGGGAAGACAGAGACAGGGATTAGAATGGTGATAGGGATTAGAATGAAGACAAAACAGAGACAGGGAACAAAATGAAGACAAGACAGAGACATGGATCTAGTGTGGGAACAACAAAGGTGTTTCAAAGGTATTGTAGCCACACAAATACCACTACATACTGTCACTTACATACCACTGTACATCACTAACTACAGCTCCTGATCCTGCCCAGATGAGTCATTAGTGTAGTACTGTAAAACCCACAAGCGTTCTCTGAATCACCTGACTGTGCTGGTTGAGGTTGAGCTAAATTTGGTGTTATGTTCTTCACTCTCTGATGCTCTCTCTTCAGCAGGAGGCACTTAACTGCACCGCTAACATAGAGCAGGGCAACCCGTTCCTCCAGCACCGGCCCGTGAGGAGCATTAGGGATCAGCGCCGCTCACTCCCAATGTGTGGAGCTCAGTGCTCCTGCTGTACTTAAAGGCAGAGCTGCGATTATAGATCTTATCCCGGACCTGCACTTCCTTTGAACTTGTAAACCACATAACATAGAACAAAATCGGCCTGCTGGGAACAGAAACCCAGCTCGGCCAAGGGGTGTGGCAAAACCAGGAAATGGGCGGGGCAAATGATTGGAAGGGTGGAGGCAGGGGTGGAGCTTAAGGCCCACAATGGTCAGAGGAGACAAAATGGCACACCTGACAGGTATCACACAGCAGGCCTCTTGCCACCATTACCATCACCACCTCCACCCTTACGTCTACAATCACCTCCACCCAGACGACCCCTAGCCAATCTACACCATTAACTCCTCCAGCTCCACCTCCTCAAATGCCAGGCTTGTGTGCCTCCACCCACAATGACATTACCATGTCAGAGGCTCCCCCTACACCACTACCAGTCACCAGTATCTGATTAGCCTGATAATCACACAGTCCATCCACAATCAATTATGCTATTCTGCACACTGCTATTCTGTTGCTGCCTGTGCTTGTGTGTGTGTGTGTGTGTGTGTGTGTGTGTGTGTGTGTGTGTGTGTGTGTGTGTGTGTGTGTGTGTGTGTGTGTGTGTGTGTTAGCAGTTGGTGAGGGAGTGTCTAGTGTTAATGTATGGTGCATGACATGTTTGGTCCATGTGTGTGTGTGTGTGTGTGTGCCTGTGTGTTGAATGTGTGTATGAAGGTATTTCATCCATGTGGAAAGGTCATGGGTAAAAAGGTCTTGCCGTGTGATGGTCATATCTGCCTGTCTCCTCCTGATCGCTCAACACAGATACCTCCCCCTTCCTTCTCCAGCTTCAACAGAGGCCAGCTGACACACTGACACACACACACACACACACACACACACACACACACACTTAAAAAAGAGAGACACTAAGATAAAGAACACCAGACACCAGACAGAAGGAGAGAAAGAGTGAGAAAAAGAGAGAGACAGACAAACAGGAAACAGGCAAGACAGAAAAGCAGTGCTCTCCTTTTATTCAATATCAAGTTGAATCGTTCTGGCAGAGACGGAAAAGTGACTGAGAGACAGACAGAGACAGAGAGACAAGGGGAAGGGACTGATGGAGACAGACAGACAGGTGGAAGTGACAGAGAAAGACTGAGACACACAGGGAGAAGGGACATAGTGAGAAAAACAGAGACAGACGAGGAAGTGACAGAGAAAGACAGAGACAGACGGGGAAGGGACACAGAGAGACAAACAGAGATAGACAGACAGGGGGAAGTGACTGAGAGAGACAACAGACAGAGACAGAGAGACAGACAGACTATGGTTGTGAAACACTGCTCTGAGTGCCCGTTCTGTGAACACTGCCATCTGGGGAGGAACACACCATGTCCCGCCAATACAGCAAAGCCAGACACTAAGCCCTTTCCAGCCCCGCCCCCTACTCCTCTCTAGCCCCGCCCACACCTCTCATCAACTCTCATCAACCATTTCTAGTTGTTGCTGTCATGCAGATCCAGTAGGATATGGAGGAAGTGAAGACACTGCTTTAGTTCCTGCCAATTTCCTGTTTCTCATCAAAATGCTATTCTCTTCAAGCTAGGGGAAGTAATGCCAGACCTATCAACTGTTATTTCAAAAGAGAAAAGAAATAAAAAAAGTAAAAATGCAGAGATGGCAAAGCAAGCTTTGGGGAGCACGTTTTACGCTTCTGTGGTCGCTCTGGTTTAATGTGCTATGTTTCGTCTTCGCACATTCCACTGCAATTCCCTGACACCTTAAGTAACGCACATCAAACAGGACGGGCCGTACATCACGCCGTGGTGCTGGTTGTCATGGTTTCCTGCTGGTGCTGGTCTTGCGCTTGACTCCCCATGAGGGACACAGGCTTTTCTTTAACTTCAGTGCATTACACTGTTTTCATTTTGAAGATCTCGAGAATTTTAACTTATTTATTTTAAAGAAATTCGTGCCAAGTTCCAAGAAGCTGATGATTAATTCTTAATTAAACCAGAAACAATTTTCTGCTATATTGGCATAAAATGTAATTACAAGAAAATAAATAAATAAACAGAAATCTCGTATGCCCTCATTTATCAGCTGTGCTTTCAGAGCTCAAATTACAGCACTATTACAGGAAGAACAAAAAACATGGCAGTAGCAACTAGCAAACGTGTCACTGTGGACGAGCCTGACAGACCTGGGCTCTCCCTCTCACACAACTCATAACTCCTCCTCTGCATTCATGCAAGACTCTCAAAGAAATCAAAGCACCAGCTCAGAGACCCCAGAGCGTCTAGAGCACCCAGAGGGTCTGGCGTGTCTAGAGCATCTACAAGCTCCAGACCACCTGCAGCGTCTGGTGTGTCTAGACGATCTAGAGCCTCCAGAGCATCTACAGCCTCTAGACCATCTAGAGTGTTTGGTGTGTCTAGAGCGTCTACAGCCTCCAGAGCGTCTAGAGCGCCCAGCACTTAAAAACCCATTTTATCTCCATCCCCCTTCTCAGTTTTTTCTCTGTTCTCTCTCCAGTCCTTGACAGCTGTAAAAGCTCGTATCAAGGTGTCGACCTCCACTACACTCCTCCCACACACCCCCGTTATGAGCAATCGCTTTCTCTCACTTTCTCCCTCTCCTTCTTCCTCTCCATCTCTCTCTCCCTCTTTCTCTCCCTCCCTCTCCTCTTTTCCCTCTCTCCCACTCAGGTCCTATCTGTCGTCAATCTGCAACAGCTGATAACAGTGTCTTTTATCTGTGGGTTACCAGCACAAAGGGACCCCTGCATTGATCAAATGCCAGGCCGCTGACGAGCCCTTAGCAGAGAGCATTTGCCGAGACCCTCATGGCCGGAAGGAGAGCGACGTGCCCAGGAAAACAACAGCACGAGCGCAGCCGCACGTCTGCTAGTTACTGCCATGCCTGAGAAAAGCAGGATGGCCGCGTGGAAGTGTACAGGAGAGATGAGTGTGCTGAATCTCCTCTCAGCTCCATCACCCCATCACAACCAGCAGCTAACGGATAACAATATTTCAAAAACACGTAAAGAGGATGAGAGGTGAGAGAGAGACAAAGAGAAAGGGAACAAGAGAGGGGGGAGAAAGAGAGAGGGAGGGAGGGAAAGGGGGGCATGAGAGAGAGGGGGAGAGATGGAGAAAGGGAGAGTGGGAGAGGCAGAGAGAAAATGAACAAAGGGGAAAAAGAGACCGAATGAGAGACCGAGCGAAAGCAAGAGAGACAGAGAGAACAAAAGAGGGAGAGACAGAGAGAGAGAACAAAAGAGAGTGAGTGATGATTTCCTTTTCATTTTGTTTGAAGCCTGTGTGTAGAGTCCTGTGTGTTGAGTCCTGTGTGTTGAGTCCTGCGTGTTGAGTCCTGCGTGTTGAGTCCTGCGTGTTGAGTCCTGTGTGTTGAGTCCTGTGTGTTGAGTCCTGTGTGTTGATTCCTGTGTGTTGAGTCCTGTGTGTTGAGTCCTGCGTGTTGATTCCTGCGTGTTGAGTCCTGTGTGTTGAGTCCTGTGTGTTGAGTCCTGCGTGTTGATTCCTGCGTGTTGATTCCTGTGTGTTGAGTCCTCTGTGTTGAGTCCTGTGTGTTGAGTCCTGCGTGTTGATTCCTGTGTGTTGAGTCCTGTGTGTTGAGTCCTGCGTGTTGAGTCCTGCGTGTTGAGTCCTGCGTGTTGATTCCTGTGTGTTGAGTCCTGTGTGTTTAGTTCTGTGTGTTGAGTCCTGTGTGTTTAGTCCTGTGTGTTTAGTCCTGTATGTTGAGTCCTGTGTGTTTAGTCCTGTGTGTTGAGTCCTGCATCAGTGTAATGGTGTGTGGATGGAGCTGTGTTGGTCATGAGCTGGCACGATAGTAAGAGTGTCAGGAATGATCAGAGAGAGTCTCTGATATACTGCCACGCTCCACGGGTGTCCCACTGACAATGTGCGTGTGTGTGTGTGTGTGTGTGTGTGTGTGTGTGTGTGAGTGTGTGTGTGTGTGTGTGTGTGAGTGTGTGTGTGTGTGTGTGTGTGTGTGCGTGCGTGCGTGCGTGCGTGCGTGCGTGTGCGTGTGCGTGCGCGTGCGCGTGCGCGTGAGTGTGTGTGTGTGTGTGTGTGTGTGTGTGTGTGTGTGTGTGTGTGTGTGTGTGTGTGTGTGTGTGTGTAATAGTGTATGCTTGTGTTCCCTTTGCTTCTCTTCGCCTGTCACTCTCTGTTTCTAGAGCTGGCTCAGTAATGAAATAAAACGTGAAATAAATGGAATGAAATGAAATGAAAGGTTCAGACAGACACTACATGCATAGACTGTATGTACACATGTATTATATGAAACATGATGTGTAATTACTACATTAAACACACACAACTACACCAGCAACACCAGAAAACCTTACCATGTGCTCCGCTAAACACCCTAACCCAACCCTAACCCAACCCTGACCCTAACCCTGACCCTAACCCTAACCCTGACCCTGGCCCTAACCCTGACCCTAACCCTGACCCTAACCCTGACCCTGACCAGTAAATCATCGTGCTGCTACACTCATCCCCATCATGTGGTTACACTCAACACAATTTCTGCTGCTACAGAAACAGGTTTATGAAATTCATGATTATGACACTGATTTGTCATTATGTCCAGTGTAACATGGTCTGTGTCATTGTATATTTATAACAATGTATTCATTGTGTGAAACACATTTATGTGTATTCACGCATATGTTGTCCTGTATACTGTGCTACGATTGCTGTTATGTGTTGCACCATGGACCAAATGTAATGAGTAATGACAATAAAACCCAACTTCACACAAATACACACACACCATTGGCCCTCCACCCAATCATATCATATTTGAAGGGAACCCAGAAGACCAGGAACAGTTCTACCACCCCTGGTCTTCTAGGACACACCGTCAGACAGCACCTACATCATCATCGTCGTCATCATGCCCTCCATCTCCACAGCAAGATCTCCGATTACATCTCTGGGTCACAGGGACCTGCTGAACACAGTGTTACCCGTAATAGTACCCATCAGAGTGGATCACTCCTTTTGTAATGGAGTTTGAATGTGGTATGGAGAGAAATTCAGGTTGAGATTTTTAAAGTAGAAAAATAGGAAAATCTGGGTAAGTGGCGCTTGATGAAGAGTCTGAAGTTTTGAGAGGTGGGCTGGATGTTCGCTTGCAGTTTGCTCCTGAAGCACAGCTCCAGAGTGCCAGAGTTCTAGAGTTCTAGAGCTGCAGAGTTATAGAGTTGTAGAGCTCCAGAGTTCTAGAGGTCCAGAGTTCTAGAGTTCTGGAGCTCCAGAGTTCTAGAGGTCCAGAGTTCTAGAGCTCCAGAGGTCTAGAGTTCCAGAGCTCCAGAGCTGCAGAGTCCTAGAGTTGTAGAGCTCCAGAGTTGTGCAGCAGGGAAGCAGTGAGCAGCTTGAGCTGCCCATCCTTCCTCTGCTCTGTGGCGGGGCTGCTGGAACTAATCGCTGTGTCCTGCTGTTCCCCCAACACATCTCCTCCAGGATGGCGGGGGTTTGGGGCCCTCGCCTGCTAATCACGTCCTCAACAGCAGGCCCAGTCGTGGAGTAATTAAGCATCGCCATCCCCTCCAGAACACCTTCCGGGGAAACGGCTCTTTAACTCGCCTCTAATAGAAGTGATGGGCAGCAGGGGAGCAGGTAGACGCTGGACCCAGGGAGGGGTGTGGGTGTGATTGGGGGGTACGCAGGGGGCGTGGGGGTACGCAGGGGGCGTGGGGGTACGCGGGGGGTGTGGGGGTACGCGGGGGGTGTGGGGGTACGTGGGGGGGTGTGGGGGTATGCGGGGGGGTTCCCGAGTGGGGCAGAGAGGTTGCAGTCAGATGAGCAAAATAAACTTCCGTACAAAGAGAGCTGCCAACACACCTCTCCCTCACAGAAACAGTAGGAGTCATGGAGGAAAGTGATTCTCCCGGCGGAGAGCAACCCTTATGGGCTCTGGAGAACGCTAATGGCTGTTTATTCCTTGTTTTGGGAGAGGGGAGCAAGGTAGGGGAGAAGTGATTGATTAGCTTCATTTGCAGCAATATCTATTGGAACTGTTAGTGCGCTTGACAGGTGCTCGGCGGGCGACGGGGTGAGGAGGGGAGACTCAGCCACCAGACGCCGCGCTCCTTAATATGAGGAACCATTTGTAAATCTGATTTATTTATTGGAGGGTTATTAGAGGCGTGTGTGCTTTATTTGTTTTGCGCTCTGTAGCGCGGCACGGGGTCTGGGCGGGTGCACGTCTCAACCGCGCGTCGTCGCACGTTGACAGCTTGTTTCGAGTAGGAATAGCGGCACCGCGGTGACGAGTCGCTTTCACGCTCACTTTACCCGATGGCGGAAAGGGGGAGGTGGAAAAGGAAGGGGGAAAAAAACAAAACAAACAAATAAATAAATAAAACACAAGAAATGCAAACCAAAAAACAACTTAGGTGGAAACTGTAATGTCACCTATCCACTGATGAGCGACAGCTAGCATGGCAGGCAGAACCAGCCCATGAGCTCAGACAGCCGCGCGCTTTCTGAATACGGCTGGGCAGTTTTGAGCTGCGCGTGCCTGTCACCCAGCAGCACGAGGGCTCTTCGGAGACAGCCGTGTAAAAATAGCTCGCGGCTGAGCAGCGATCTGCGTCCCCGTCAACTGTTTTGCGCGCTTTTTAGCATCAGACACAGTATGAAGGGCGTCTGTTCTACCAAACGCAGCCGCAAAACCGTAAACAAAGCCCCACTATGCTCTCCGAGGGTGTCGACTCCAAAGCACACAGCTCCTAAGCACCTGCAAAAAAGAAAAATACGCGGCAAACTTTGGACGCGCACCGAGCGCGCGTACCGAGCGCGCGTTAGAAGCGCGTTGGAAGCGAGGATGCTTGCCAGAGCCGCCGTTTGAAACACCGCGACCTCAAGCGAGTCCCTCCGGTTTTCTCAAATCCTTGGCCAGTTCGGCTCAGGCGGACTCCTTGTTTCAAGACGATGGCAAAAGCACTCGGGGCTGAGAGCAGAGGCACTGGGTTTGTTTAGTGAGTCGGTCATGGCTCTGACCTTGCCCACGCGCTCTGTGTTGTGTTAATGTTGTCCCCTGATTATTTCTAATTCAGCTCTGCCCTTTGCGATGCGTGAGAAGGCACCAGGCCGTGGGTTCAATCCGCCCCTCACAGGGGACACCGCTCCCCCCTCTTCCCCACCGAGATTTATTTCCTCGGATATGATTTGCATCAGAAATGAGGAGAAGGGACAGTCCTCACCTGTGTTACATTAGGAAAGACTAATGAATTCATAAAACAATAGGGTGTGTTATGGAGCTCAGTATAATGACTCTCTCTGATAAACAGTGGTGTCCTTACACACGACAGAGAACCGAATGCTTTCACACTACATAGTACGCTTAGGGAATGTAACTGAATGTGTACGGGGCGTGTGTGTGTGTGTGTGTGTGTGTGTGTGTGTGTGTGTGTGTGTGTGTGTGTGTGTGTGAGTGTGTGTGTGTGTGTGTGTGTGTGTGTGTGCATGTGTTCGTGTCTTTCCACGTTGCACTGTGTGAAACAACATGTAAGCAATTTAGAACAAGCCACCACACAAAAACGCTCTCTGCCAGAGGTCGTTTGTGCAAACGTGGATACCACTGCAGCGCGCCGTCCGTACCACTCAACAGCAGAGTAACACCGCCCTCTAGTGGTGTTATGAGGAACTGTCTCGGCCCTGTTCGTTTGCGTCTGTAACACAACACGTTAGGAGATTGACAATTCCTGGCCATGTGTCTTCTGCATGGAACAGCTGGCATTTTTCAACGTGGCCCGTGAAATATGCATCCAACTCCAAAGGTCCTCCACACAGACAAACAGGTGACAACACTGGAGGTGACCTGTTTCCCCCCACTGTTTGCATTACTATGTAAAATAAATCAGTGTCCTTCAATACAACACATCTCCAGGGAGAGGAAGAGTGAAGGAGTGTGTGTGTGTGTGTGTGTGTGTGTGTGTGTGTGTGTGTGTGTGTGTGTGTGTGTGTGTGTGTGTGTGTGTGTGTGTGTGTGTGTGTGTGTGTGTGTGTGTGTGTACATTGGCACTGTGAAATACAGTGTAGGGAAAGGGTACAGGCATGAAACTGATGAATTGAAGGGTGTCAAAAGGAAGGTTTTCAGATTGCCTGTGGTCTTTAAGGCAATACATTACAACAATTTAAGAGTCATGGAATGCATCACAATGACCGTGAAGAGGGGAGGTTAAAACAGAAAAGGAGTTTGTGAACAAGAGCAAAAGAGAGAAAGAGAAAGAGAGCAAAAGAGGGAGAGTGAAAGAGAAACTGTATAGCGAGAAAGAAAAGAGGTATACGTGGGAGATGTGTGAGTATGTGAGAGAGAGCAGGAAAAAGAGGATGATAATGAGAAAACAAGAGGGAATGAGAGCGGGAGGGAGAGAGAGAGAGATCGGAAAATAGGTACATGTATTGTAAGAGACAAAGAGAACACACAGAAGAACAAAGGGGTAGAAACAGAATGAGAGGGAGGGAGGGAGGGAGGGAGGGAGAGAAAGAAAGAAAGAAACAGAATGAGAGGGAGAGAGAGAAAGAGATTGAGTGATAGAAAACAAGAGAGTCAGACAGATTGAGAGAGAGAGAGAGAGAGAGAAAGGTGAGGGAGGGAGAGAGAGATGGAGGTGGGGAGAGAGAGAAAGGTGGGGGGAGGAGGTGTGGGGAGAGAGGGGGAGGTGGGGGATGTGCTGGCTGTGCACTTCTGGGTGTCTGTCTCTCCCAACCAAGGACAGTGGGGTGTTGGGAATCTGCAGCACTCTGTGGGGACAGGAACAGTAATCAATTCTTACATTTCAAGGGGAAAAGGCCCCGAGTGTTGTGGCCAGGGCCGGCTGTAGAGGGAGGGGCTCCACACAGCGATCGATGACATCTACATCCCTCGGGAAGATCAGAAAAACAATAAATAAGTTTTAACCAGTGGGCTAGAGTGAGCACATGGCGTTGTTGAGGAAGAATGTCTGATTACAGAGATCAGACATTCCAACATTTTCATTTTACCCACAGAGGTTTCCTGCAGAAGAGCAGCCAGCTCAGTCTCCACTGCTGAACTGTCTCAGCCCGTGTGCACCTGGTACCGGCTCTGGTCAGCACCCTAAACCCACACAGTACCCAACAGAGCACAACCTGAAACAATGACATAAATGACTTTAGCTGAACACTACAAACAGCTTGAAGGCAACAGTCTCTGGGGCATCTGAAATATTCTTAAAATATTTTGATGCCACAGTTTGACTTCACCACAGAAAATTCACACTTTCCACAGACTATTCAAAACAGATTGTTACTATTTATTTAGCATGTACATGTATAGCATATACACATATAGATTATCTGATCTAGGAGTTCATAGTCTGTCTGAACCTGAGCATCGTCTACATTAGGTTCAGTACCGGGTTCAGTACAAGGCCCAGTACCAGGTTCAGTATCGGGATCAGTACAAGGCCCAGTACCAGGTTCAGTACCGGGATCAGTACAAGGCCCAGTACCAGGTTCAGTACCAGTGCTCCATCTCCAGCATGGACTCTACTTAAACAGTCACAGCCTCTCCCAGCCTGGGAATCTCTACTCGCACGTCCTGAAATAAAAGAACTAACAAAACACAAAACGACATGGAGAGTTAATGAGCAGGCAGCCAAATGGCAGTAGAAATGCTCAGAGTGCATTTCTGAGATGCCGCCAGTCGAGCAGAGATGCTGCAGCACCTGCCCATGGAGAGATAAGGAGAGTCAATCCAGGGGAAGATCTTGGCGATAAAGACGCTCTGACCCAGGGCTGCCTGTCAGGATGGCATTCCTGATCCCAGGTGTCTCGGCAGGTAAAGCGCTCCGGCTGTCTCACGAGCCGCAGTTAGGAGAGTTAGAGGAGACCGAACTGATTTCTCGTACACATCTCACGCAGGCCAAGCTCCAATTGCACTGAATCGCGTTAAGACTCCTTCATACAGCCCGTGTTTCTCCCAGCGATGGTGCGAACATAGCTGCCAGTCCACAGATCTCTCTCTCTGCACGGAGCTTCAGACAGCAGGTTAATGGCAGCAGTCAAACTGCACCAAGTCTTCACCACGGTGGAGGGAGGGGTGGGGGCAGAGTTCTGCCCAGGGCGACTGGAAGGTGCGGCGAACAGCTGTCAGTCTGTGGGAGATGATAGTCTAAACACCCCCCCACCGCTGGCAGGGCCCGTGTGCTGACACCTCTACATTAGCAGGGAAAGGCCACAGCAGGGCGACAGTAACGAATGAGGCCACTCATGCATTACTGTCCAAACGCTCTCTGACGCTTCAATCTCGCTGAAAATAACCTGCCCCGGTGAAATTAGCAGAGGCAAGAAAAAAGGGGGGTGTGTGTGCGTTGGGGGGGAGGCAGAGAAAGAGAGAGAGGGAGAGAGAGAAAGAGAGAGAGAGAGAGAGAAAGAGACAGAGGGAGAGAGAGAGACAGAGGGAGAGAGACAGAGAGGGAGAGAGAGTGAGACAGAGAGAAAGAGAGAGAGAGAGAGAGAGAGAGGGAGAGAGAGAGGGAGAGGGAAAGAGAGAGAGAAGGAGAGATAGGGGCGAGAGAAACAGAGAGTTGATGAGGGAGAAGTAAAGGCTAAAAGAGGGTTTTAGAGTGATTGTGTGTGATTGTGCCCGTGTGCAGAAGAGAGGGCCCTCATCCGCCCTGCTCGCTGTGTTCTCTCCTGTCTGTACACACTCATGTGTGCAGTGTCTTATAGGGACCACCTGCTCCTGCAGGGACAGCTTGGAGTGGAGCGTCTCACTGCAGCCCAGGGATTCACTGTGAAAGAGAGCAGTGTGAACTCTGTATGAAGGTTTTCACACTGGGGCAGTGACGGAGAGGTAAGGCATAGTTTGTGTGTGTGTGTGTGTGTGTGTGTGTGTGTGTGTGTGTGTGTGTGTGTGTGTGTGCGTGTGTGTGTGTGTGTGTGTGCATGCGTATGTGTGTGTGAGATAGAGAGAGGGAGACATTAAGGTGTGATTAGACATTAAAAAGCTCAGTATTTGCTCTATGACCACTGCCTGGATACAGATAAATGAGGAACTTTTAGTGTAGGCCATGGGTGAGAACCCCCCCCCCGGTGTTATTTATCTACCCACCTACCAGATGTCTTAGGTAACAGGCTCTGGATTGCACCAAGCACAATCAGCTAGAAATACCTTCCAGCACACACACACACACACACACACACACACACACACACACACACACACACACACACACACACACACACACACACACACACACACACACACACATCATTATTGGGCAAAATGCCTTATTGCTGCTGTGGGGAATATGAAGCTGCTGCACACTGTGTTGAATACTCGACCACAGCCTCCACAGTGTTGAATACTCGACCACAGCCTCCACACTGTGTTGAATACTCGACCACAGCCTCCACACTGTTGAATACTCGACCACAGCCTCCACACTGTGTTGAATACTCGACCACAGCCTCCACACTGTTGAATACTCGACCACAGCCTCCACACTGTTGAATACTCGACCACAGCCTCCACACTGTGTTGAATACTCGACCACAGCCTCCACACTGTGTTGAATACTCGACCACAGCCTCCACACTGTGTTGAATACTCGACCACAGCCTCCACACTGTTGAATACTCGACCACAGCCTCCACACTGTGTTGAATACTCGACCACAGCCTCCACACTGCTGAATACTCGACCACAGCCTCCACACTGTGTTGAATACTCGACCACAGCCTCCACACTGTGTTGAATACTCGACCACAGCCTCCACACTGTGTTGAATACTCGACCACAGCCTCCACACTGTGTTGAATACTCGACCACAGCCTCCACACTGTGTTGAATACTCGACCACAGCCTCCACACTGTGTTGAATACTCGACCACAGCCTCCACACTGTGTTGAATACTCGACCACAGCCTCCACACTGTGTTGAATACTCGACCACAGCCTCCACACTGTGTTGAATACTCGACCACAGCCACCACACTGTTGAATACTCGACCACAGCCTCCACACTGTTGAATACTCGACCACAGCCTCCACACTGTGTTGAATACTCGACCACAGCCTCCACACTGTGTTGAATACTCGACCACAGCCTCCACACTGTGTTGAATACTCGACCACAGCCTCCACACTGTGTTGAATACTCGACCACAGCCTCCACACTGTGTTGAATACTCGACCACAGCCTCCACACTGTGTTGAATACTCGACCACAGCCTCCACACTGTTGAATACTCGACCACAGCCTCCACACTGTGTTGAATACTCGACCACAGCCTCCACACTGTTGAATACTCGACCACAGCCTCCACACTGTGTTGAATACTCGACCACAGCCTCCACACTGTGTTGAATACTCGACCACAGCCTCCACACTGTGTTGAATACTCGACCACAGCCTCCACACTGTTGAATACTCGACCACAGCCTCCACACTGTGTTGAATACTCGACCACAGCCTCCACACTGTTGAATACTCGACCACAGCCTCCACACTGTTGAATACTCGACCACAGCCTCCACACTGTGTTGAATACTCGACCACAGCCTCCACACTGTGTTGAATACTCGACCACAGCCTCCACACTGTTGAATACTCGACCACAGCCTCCACACTGTGTTGAATACTCGACCACAGCCTCCACACTGTTGAATACTCGACCACAGCCTCCACACTGTGTTGAATACTCGACCACAGCCTCCACACTGTGTTGAATACTTGACCACAGCCTCCACACTGTTGAATACTCGACCACAGCCTCCACACTGCTGAATACTTGACCACAGCCTCCACACTGACGTATGCTTTGGCTACAGCTATGGTTAATTTAGAATCATCTATGGTGGCCCAGAGAGTCAAATCACAATAGCATTTATGAAGCTAACAAAACCCGAGAGCAGAAATACATTAAGCAAAAACACAATGCAATAAATTTACCTTCCAGTATTTACATTTTAAATGTAGTAAGGAGGCAACAAAGTTGTAATACATTCAGGCCTGTATGGGGAGTTAATGTATCTAAAAGTGTGTGTGGTGCCCTAGAAACTGGTGAAGCAGATATCACAGTGCAGGGAGGCAGCTGCAAATAATTATCAAAATTGCATCCTGTGTTTGAACTTGACAGCCCTTTTAATTAAATGTTCTAAAGTTTTGCCAAATCATAACCTTCTGCTGTATGCAAACTGTGTAATGTGGTGAGTTTGCTAATGCAAAGGTTCACAAAGTGAAGACACCTACTGGCTATCATGTGGACAAATTCTAAAGTATTCTTTTCTTATTCTGGTGGGCTAGCAATACATATGATCAATACAATGTAAGGGCTATTTAATTGTGCAATTTCAACTGCATGTTTTTTCAGTTTCATATGTGAGTCATGACATTTAGTAAAATAATCTGTTGACAAAGGCTGGTATGTTTATTCGGATCAATGAGCCCCTGGGTTCTGTAGGTGTGGTGTACTGGACCCAGTGTCAGCTCCTTTAAGGTGCTTTCAGGGTGGATCACTTCTCATCCACCCCAGAATGAAGTCAGACAGAACGTATTTTGGGCTTCTCAACAACAAAACTCAATCTTGGAAAATTAAGGACCAGCGTCAGTTGGCAAGTTTCCATGCACAAATCACACACCTTACTTTATTTGCACTTTCATCAGGATGTCACGCGTCATAGTACAACGTTATAGTGTGATGAATTTTAGCACTAAGTCTGTCTGGTGAAAACTGTTCACTTAAGTTTGCTCGTCTGTTTTTGTTTTTAAATACTACATTTCAGCGGCTCACGCACAAAATATGTAATAACAGGCGACGTTTGCCGTATGGATGGAGTGATGTGTTTCCTGGGCTGAGACACACCACTGTAGTTCTCGTCTTTCATCTACCACAGGAGTCATCAGCTCCCCGCCATTATTTACTTGGCTACAGTTTTCATGACTAAAATTCTTACTCCTATCCATGGGCGCTATGGATGCGGCAGTGTATGGAGAGACCTTTTCTATAGACGCCCCTAACCCTGTGTGATTAGTGTATGGAGAGGCCTTTTCTATAGACGCCCCTAACCCTGTGTGATTAGTGTATCGAGAGGCCTTTTCTATAGATGCCCCTAACCCTGTGTGATTAGTGTATAGAGAGGCCTTATCTATAGACGCTCCTAACCTTGACTGTGTGATTAGTGTATGGAGAGGCCTTATCCATAGACGCCCCTAACCCTGACTGTGTGATTAGTGTATGGAGAGGCCTTATTCATAGACGCCCCTAACCCTGACTGTGTGATTAGTGTATGGAGAGGCCTTATCCATAGACGCCCCTAACCCTGACTGTGTGATTAGTGTATGGAGAGGCCTTATCCATAGACGCCCCTAACCCTGAATGTGTGATTAGTGTATGGAGAGGCCTTATCCATAGACGCCCCTAACCCTGACTGTGTGATTAGTGTATGGAGAGGCCTTATCCATAGACGCCCCTAACCCTGACTGTGTGATTAGTGTATGGAGAGGCCTTATCCATAGACGCCCCTAACCCTGACTGTGTGATTAGTGTATGGAGAGGCCTTATCTATAGACGCCCCCTAACCCTGACTGTGTGATTAGTGTAGGGAGAGGCCTTATCTATAGACGCCCCTAACCCTGACTGTGTGATTAGTGTATGGAGAGGCCTTATCTATATATGCCCCTAACCCTGACTGTGTGATTAGTGTATGGAGAGGCCTTATCCATAGACGCCCCTAACCCTGACTGTGTGATTAGTGTATGGAGAGGCCTTATCCATAGACGCCCCTAACCCTGACTGTGTGATTAGTGTATGGAGAGGCCTTATCCATAGACGCCCCTAACCCTGACTGTGTGATTAGTGTATGGAGAGGCCTTATCCATAGACGCCCCTAACCCTGACTGTGTGATTAGTGTATGGAGAGGCCTTATCCATAGACGCCCCTAACCCTGACTGTGTGATTAGTGTATGGAGAGGCCTTATCTATAGACGCCCCCTAACCCTGACTGTGTGATTAGTGTAGGGAGAGGCCTTATCTATAGACGCCCCTAACCCTGACTGTGTGATTAGTGTATGGAGAGGCCTTATCTACAGGACTGTCTCAGAAAATTAGAATATTGTGATAAAGTGCTTTATTTTCCGTAATGCAATTAAAAAAAATGAAATGTCATACATTGTGGATACATTACAAATCAACTGAAATATTGCAAGCCTTTAATTGTTTTAATATAGCTGATTATGGCGTACAGCTTAAGAAAACTCAAAAATCCTATCTCAAAATATTAGAATATTTCCTCAGACCAAGTAAAAAAAAAAAAATATATAACAGCAAAACAAAATCAAACATTTGAAAATGTCCATTAATGCACTCAGTACTTAGTTGGGAATCCTTTTGCACAGATTACTGCATCAATGCGGCGTGGCATGGAGGCAATCAGCCTGTGGCATTGCTGAGGTGTTATGGATGACCAGGATGCTTCAATAGCGGCCTTTAGCTCATTTGCATTATTGGGTCTGGTGTCTTTCATCTTCTTCTTCACAATACCCCACAAATTCTCTATGGGGTTCAGGTCAGGGGAATTGGCAGGCCAATCAAGAACAGCAATGCCATGGTCAGTACACCAGTTACTGGTGGTTTTGGCACTGTGGGCAGGTGCCAGATCATGCTGGAAAATGAAAGCATCATCTCCATAGAGCTTTTCAGCAGATAGAAGCATGTAGTGCTCTAAAATCTCTTGGTACACAACTGCATTTACTCTGGACTTGATAAAACACAGTGGACCAACACCAGCAGCTGACATGGCTCCCCAAACCATCGCTGACTGTAGGAACTTCACACTGGATTTCAAGCAACTTGGATTTTGCTCCTCTCCAGCCTTTCTCCAGACTCTGGCGCCTTGACTACCAAATGACATACAAAACTTGCTTTCGTCTGAAAAGAGGACTTTGGACCACTCTGCAACTGTCCAGTGCTTCTTTTCCATAGCCCAAGTCAGACGCCACTTCCGTTGTCTTGAGTTCAGAAGTGGCTTGACCATGGGAATACGGCTATTGTAGCCCATTTCCCGGACACGTCTGTGAACAGTGGCTTTTGATACCTGGACTCCAGCTTCAGTCCACTGTCTTTGAAGCTCCCCCAAATTCTGGATGCGGCTCTTCTTCACAATGTTGTTAAGGCTGCGGTCATCCCTCTTGGTTGTGCAGCGTTTCCTGCCACATTTCCCCCTTCCAACAGACTTTTTGTGAATGTGCTTTGAAACTGCACTCTGTGAACAGCCTGCTCTTTGAGAAATTTCTTTTTGTTTCTTACCCTCCTGATGGAGGGTGTCAATGATGGTCCTCTGGACAGCAGTCAGATCAGCAGTCTTCCCCATACTTGAGATTTAGTTTACTGAACCAAGCTGAGTGTTTTTCAAGGCTCAGGAAACACTTGCAGGTGTTTCGAGTTAATTAGACGATTCAAGTGATTAGTTGAATAGCCTACTAGGATACTTTTTCAAGATATTCTAATATTTTGAGACAGGATTTTTGAGTTTTCTTAAGCTGTACGCCATAATCAGCTATATTAAAACAATTAAAGGCTTGCAATATTTCAGTTGATTTGTAATGTATCCACAATGTCACGTTGAGGACCCCGGCCCCTCCCTTTTGGGCGTGTGTTTACGTAGTCTACGTGCATCGTCTGCGTCTGTGGATATTTCGTGGTGATGGCTATGTCATGTGATAATCCGTCTCACCTGTGAATCGTCTCGTAATCACATGGGGTTAATGTGGTTTGTCTATTTAATGTGCGCTCGCGCAGTGTCCTGTGCTCGTCGTTGTCTAAGTCTACACGTTGTGTGTGTATGCGGAGTGGTCTACGTGCGCTATTGCGCTATATCTGTGTTTTTCGTGCGCGTTACGTGCTAAAATAAAAGTGACGTCTGTCAAGCCAGAGGGATCCGTGTCTCGTCCTTCGTCCAGCCCCGAGCGTCACAGAACGACGAGCCGCGAAGAGACACCAACATGCCAGGCTACGCCACCCGGCATAAGAAGGCGGATCGCCCCAGCAAGCGGCACCACCGCTCTTCTTCCTCTCCCCCCGCACCGCAAAACCCAGCCGACTCGGGCACAGCTCATGCAGGACCCCGAGTGCGCGTACCTGCTGTGCGCGGCTCGGGAGACATCCATACCCGAGCTGGCGGAGGAGTACCGCCGGACAGTGGCGCGGGTGTGGGAGGAGAGGCACCCAGCTCCTTCCCGGGAAGGATCACCCATACGGGTGAGTAACCCAGAGCTCTACGAGGCGTCGCCACCAGAGGGCGTGCTCGTAGAGGAGGAGAACCCGCCGACGCTGGCGCAACTAGAGGAGGACCCGGTGTGCGCCTTCCAGCTGGCCTCAGCCCGGCGGCTAGAGGAGAGGGAACCCGAGCTGGCAGAGTCCCTCCGCCAGGGTGCGGTACGGATTTGGAGAGAGCGACACTCCCCTCCATCCCGCGTCCTCTCGCCTCTGAGGGTGGGCTCCTGCATCTTCGGTGCTACCGAGTCCACCCCAGAGAGCGAGTTTGGGGAGGTGGACTCCGAGGAGGAGCAAGAGGACGCGGAAGAGGCCTACCCTCCCTCTCTGTATGATGCCTCCACCGTTGACTATGGTGGGGAAGGGGAGGAATCCTACCCCCTGTCGGTGAACGACTACGGTGAGGAGGAGGAGGAGTCAGAGGAAGAATATCTCCCTCCGCCCGTAGATTCCTCTCCCACCGTCGAGGAGGGGGAGGAGTGCTCCGACGGCGGGTACTCCGCCTACCCCGCTGGAGACGGTGAGGAGGAGGAGGGCACGGACAGCGACCTCTATTCAGAGGAGGAGGGCAGTCCGCCTCCCTCCGAGTGTTCCGTGGGAACTGTAAAAGGAAGGGGCACTCCTGGGGAGACCGCGTCCTCCGGACCTTCCAGGGCCAGCCCCATGGACTATTCCCGGGGTGAGAGCCCGGCTAAGTCTATGGAAGGGGTCCTGGAGGGCGAGGAGGAGCTGATGGACTGTGAGGAGGAGCTCCCTCACGCTGCGCCTGGCAAGCGTGACACGTCCGCCCGCGGCGCTGCACCTGGCGCGTCCGCCCGCCGCGCTGCACCTGGCACGTCCGCCCGCCGCGCTGCTCCTGGCACGTCCGCCAGCCACGCTGCACCGGGCACGTCCACCAGCCACGCTGCACCCGGTGGAGAGTTCGCAGCGAAGGCAGGAGGGGGATTGCCCAACACAGCGCCAGCAGCACCGGAGCTCTCTCCCCTACTCGCTCTTCTCCTGGCGCGAAGCCTGGCGCCTATGTTACATGTGTGTGTTCCTGTGTTTGTCAGTCTTCCCCTTTGTGTACCTAACCCGTTTTTCCCTCTTGTGCCACTTTGTGTAAACGTGCCTGTGTGTGTGTTTGTGAATGTGCCGTTTAATGTGTTTAACGTCTTTTCCCCCGTCTTCCCAGGGAGGGTGTGCTAGGCGATTCGTGATGGACGCTTCGCCAAGGGCAGTCACCTCCCAGACGCAGGACTGAGCGCGTCGGATCCGCCCATCGTCGTGGGTTCGGGGCACTCGGTCCTGTTGGCACCCGGGACGGGTAGTGCCCTTGGAGGGGGCGTCTGTCACGTTGAGGACCCCGGCCCCTCCCTTTTGGGCGTGTGTTTACGTAGTCTACCTGCATCGTCTGCGTCTGTGGATATTTCGTGGTGATGGCTATGTCATGTGATAATCCGTCTCACCTGTGAATCGTCTCGTAATCACATGGGGTTAATGTGGTTTGTCTATTTAATGTGCGCTCGCGCAGTGTCCTGTGCTCGTCGTTGTCCAAGTCTACACGTTGTGTGTGTATGCGGAGTGGTCTACGTGCGCTATTGCGCTATATCTGTGTTTTTCGTGCGCGTTACGCGCTAAAATAAAAGTGACGTCTGTCAAGCCAGAGGGATCCATGTCTCGTCCTTCGTCCAGCCCCGAGCGTCACACACAATGTATGACATTTCATTTTTTTTAATTGCATTACGGAAAATAAAGCACTTTATCACAATATTCTAATTTTCTGAGACAGTCCTGTATATATGCCCCTAACCCTGACTGTGTGATTAGTGTATGGAGAGGCCTTATCTATAGACGCCCCCTAACCCTGACTGTGTGATTAGTGTATGGAGAGGCCTTATCTATAGACGCTCCTAACCCTGACTGTGTGATTAGTAAGTGTTACACAGAGAAACATCAGCAACAGAGGGATTCAGTACATCAAATTGTTTTATTATAAAACCTTTTTTAAAATTAAATATTACACTTATAATGTGCTATTACATAACCCAGTCTCTTCTGAGGTGATTTATAGTGTGAAATAAATTACACATTTCCTTATTCTGCTTTAGAAAGACACGGAGATGAAAGACATTGTATAGCGACAGTACGTCTGTGGGGGGAAGCAGTGAGAGGAGGAGGTGAGAGGAGGAAGGCCGTGGAACTGTGCACACCCACGCTGTGGGTTCTGAACACATAAGGGTTACAGGACGTGACCCCTTTCACCTAAACATTGACACTGTTAACATTATGACTACTAGAAAGTGGAACATTAGGACAGGCAAAACAATGCTGCAAAACATGAAAACACAAAGACAGCTGAAACAAATTTTGTGATGAAAAAGAAAACACAGTGAATATGGTATGCTTCAGAATGAATGAATGGATGGATGGATTTTCTGCAGAATCATTAGACAGATTAGATGGACCTGAAACTGGAGTCTGGTTTTCCTCGTGTGTGTCAGATACACTGCTCTCCTCACAGCACCTCTAGCTACTTCCTGAGAGTTCCAGCGCCCCCTGCTGGCTCAAGCCAGCAGTCTGTCGTCATTAGCATGGTGGCAGGTGGATGAGCAGTCAGAATGTGTTAGCAAAGTGTGGGGAGGAGTAGTAGCTCATCGCTGCTCTGTGTTTAAACAGCAGCATTCGGAATGCAGAGGGTACCGACATGTCCTCCACCCTTCACCCTAACAGCAGTGCTGGAGGGAGAGAGGGAGGAGTGGGAGGAGAGGGATGGAGGGAGGAGCTAAGCAAACAGGCCCATGTTCTTTGGGGCCCTGCTGCTTTTCTGCAAACAGGACTGATTCCCTCCTGTATTTCAACTAAGTGATCTCCACTAACGTGCCAGAGTGTGTTAATGTAACTGACTAGCGTCTCCTCACCTATCAAACACTGTCCAACCTCCCCCAGTGTAGTCATCACACATGGAGGCCCCCAGTGTAGTCATCACACATGGAGGCCCCCAGTGTAGTCATCACACATGGAGGCCCGCAGTGTAGTCATCACACATGGAGGCCCCCAGTGTAGTCATCACACATGGAGGCCCCCAGTGTAGTCATCACACATGGAGGCCCCCAGTGTAGTCATCACACATGGAGGCCCGCAGTGTAGTCATCACACATGGAGGCCCCCAGTGTAGTCATCACACATGGAGGCCCCCAGTGTAGTCATCACACATGGAGGCCCCCAGTGTAGTCATCACACATGGAGGCCCCCAGTGTAGAAAGCTATGAGCTACCACAGTGCACCTGCTCTGCACCACACTGGGAGTGAAAGGAGGGAGAGAAAAGCAGGGGAGATGGAAAAGGAGAGAACCTGGGAATAAAAGACAAACAAACCCGCGAGACACGGTGTCCAGATACACGAGACAGGGTGTCCAGACACGCGAGACAGGGTGTCCAGACACGCGGGACACGGTGTCCAGACACGCGAGACACGGTGTCCAGACACGCGAGACAGAGTGTCCAGACACGCGAGACACGGTGTCCAGACACGCGAGACAGGGTGTCCAGACACGCGAGACAGGGTGTCCAGACACACGAGACACGGTGTCCAGACACGCGAGACACGGTGTCCAGACACGCGAGACACGGTGTCCAGACACGCAATGCACATTGTCCAGATACGCAAGACACAGTGTCCAAACACATGGTGCACTGTGTGCAGATATGCAAGACAGTGTCCAGACACATGAGACACGGTGTCTAGGCACACTTTTCAGTTTATGTCCATTACATCCTTAAGTGGTGAGTTCTGCTTCAACACAAAGTTTGCCTCTCTGATCAAATGGAATGTGTACAGTACCTTCTACAGACAGACAGATTAAGATGATCTGGACAATGATCTGGATGATCTGGACAATGATCTGGATGATCTGAACAATGATCTGGATGATCTGGACAATGATCTGGATGATCTGGACAATGATCTGGAAACACATGATCTAGTGTCTTCTGAGCATGTTTATAAGTTACCGAACATGCAGTCAAGTGCAGTCCATCGTCCTGGACAAACAGTGACACATGGGACTTCTCACTATACACAACACGGACTGATCCACAGGTTCTGGGCCTCTAGCTAGCTCTAGCTGAGACTGAAGCTTAGCCCCTCTAATCAAGCCTGGGCTGCTCACATACACCCAGGGCCATGGAGGGAAGTTCCAGTTGACACATGACACTTTAACAGAAAACACGTTTAGCTCCCATACCTGAAGAGATTTATTTTACCACAGCTATATGAACAGAGTTCATTTCTCCACAAGTATTTCTGTGATGAAAAACCCCAGACACAAGAGGGCTGCATGTCTCTGGTGCTCATTTTCTGTGAATCTTTCTCCTGAAGATCCAGTTTGGGACCTCCGAGTATCCATAGGATCATTTTTTTCAGTTGGTCGAATTCAGGACAGGTGAGAGTGCTTGTGGGAAATGTAGTTCTCTGACACTAGAGTTTCTTGGCCGAGCATGATTGGCAGCATTGCTCACCGTAGAATTTGTGGTTACAGACACCATGTTGAGGTACAAGACGGCACCAGCCATAGAAATCGATGCAAGATGGCTCTGCTGGATGAAAGGGAAGACACAAAGGAATTTTAAGTTGATATGAGAAAAAAAAAACCCACACACAGAAATTCGCTCATCAACACAGACGCAGATGATGCAAATCTGCTACCCACTTGTAAAGTTAAATTACAGAAGCTTGTTAAGTGTTTGTCACAACTTAGACACTTCCAACTTTGAATACAATTAATTATGGAGAATTTCTGACACTTGCTAATGTATGCTAATAAAAACAAGCTAACATGTAGACAGGTTTTCGGAAGCTCAATTGTCTAAACGTTAATGTGTAGACGAGTTTTGTGAAATACAACTGTCTAAACGTTAAGGTGTAGACGGGTTTTGTGAAGCACAGTTGTCTAAACGTTAACGTGTAGACGGGTTTTGTGAAGCACAGTTGTCTAAACGTTAACGTGTAGACGGGTTTTGTGAAGCACAGTTGTCTAAACGTTAACGTGTAGACGGGTTTTGTGAAGCACAGTTGTCTAAACGTTAACATGTAAACGGGTTTTGTGAAGCACAGTTGTCTAAACGTTAACGTGTAGACGGGTTTTGTGAAGCAGTTGTCTAAACGCTAACATGTAGACGGGTTTTAAGAAACACAACTGTCTAAACGTTAACGTGTAGATGGGTTTTGTGAAGCACAGTTGTCTAAACGTTAACGTGTAGATGGGTTTTGTGAAGCACAGTTGTCTAAACGTTAACGTGTAGATGGGTTTTGTGAAGCACAGTTGTCTAACGTTAACGTGTAGACGGGTTTTCAGAAGCACAGTTGTCTAAACGTTAACGTGTAGACGAGTTTTCAGAAGCACAGTTGTCTAAACGTTAACGTGTAGACGGGTTTTGTGGAGCTCTGCTCTAAAGGCGGTGAGAAAACATTCCTCCCATGCCTGCAGCTCCCAGCTCATTAGTCAACTCACCCACAAACTCACGGTCGCCATATTTCTTCCTTCTGTTCATGTGTGGATCCCCCAGCAAGGTGAAAAGCAACAGATATGTCATCAGGTGTGAGAAGCATGTGCGAACCTTTGAGGG
>NC_135211.1:18252323-18274823 GCF_052324685.1 Brachyhypopomus gauderio | reverse complement strand
CCTACCCTTACTTATCTAACCTTACTTATCTACCCTTACTTATCTACCCTTACTTATCTACCCTTACCTACCTACCCTTACCTACCTACCCTTACTTATCTACCCTTACCTTACTTACCTACCTACCCTTACCTACCTACCCTTACTTATCTACCCATACCTACCTACCCTTACCTTACTTACCTACCTACCCTTACCTACCTACCCTTACTTATCTACCCTTACCTACCTACCCTTACTTATCTAACCTTACTTATCTAACCTTACCTACCTACTCTTACTTATCTACCCTTACTTATCTAACCTTACTTATCTAACCTTACCTACCTACCCTTACTTATCTACCCTTACCTTACTTACCTACCTACCCTTACTTATCTAACCTTACTTATCTACCCTTACTTATCTACCCTTACTTATCAAACCTTACCTACCTACCCTTACTTATCAAACCTTACTTATCTACCCTTACTTATCTACCCTTACTTATCTACCCTTACTTATCAAACCTTACTTATCTACCCTTACTTATCTAACCTTACCTACCTACCCTTACTTATCTACCCTTACCTTACTTACCTACCTACCCTTACTTATCTAACCTTACTTACGTAACCTTACTTATCTACCCTTACTTATCTACCCTTACTTATCAAACCTTACCTACCTACCCTTACTTATCTACCCTTACTTATCAAACCTTACTTATCTACCCTTACCTTACTTACCTACCTACCCTTACTTATCTAACCTTACTTATCTACCCTTACTTATCAAACCTTACCTACCTACCCTTACTTATCTACCCTTACCTTACTTACCTACCTACCCTTACTTATCTGCCCTTACCTACCTACCCTTACCTACCTACCCTTACTTATCTACCCTTACCTACCTACCCTTACTTATCTACCCTTACTTATCTACCCTTACCTACCTACCCTTACTTATCTAACCTTACTTATCTACCCTTACTTATCTACCCTTACCTACCTACCCTTACTTATCTACCCTTACCTTACTTACCTACCTACCCTTACCTACCTACCCTTACTTATCTACCCTTACCTTACTTACCTACCTACCCTTACCTTACTTACCTACCTACCCTTACCTACCTACCCTTACTTATCTACCCATACCTACCTACCCTTACCTTACTTACCTACCTACCCTTACCTACCTACCCTTACTTATCTACCCTTACCTACCTACCCTTACTTATCTACCCTTACTTATCTACCCTTACTTATCAAACCTTACTTATCAAACCTTACTTATCTACCCTTACTTATCTAACCTTACCTACCTACCCTTACTTATCTACCCTTACCTTACTTACCTACCTACCCTTACTTATCTAACCTTACTTATCTACCCTTACTTATCTACCCTTACTTATCAAACCTTACCTACCTACCCTTACTTATCCACCCTTACTTATCTAACCTTACTTATCTACCCTTACTTATCTACCCTTACCTACCTACCCTTACCTACCTACCCTTACTTATCTACCCTTACCTACCTACCCTTACTTATCTACCCTTACCTACCTACCCTTACTTATCTACCCTTACTTATCTACCCTTACCTACCTACCCTTACTTATCTAACCTTACTTATCTACCCTTACTTATCTACCCTTACCTACCTACCCTTACTTATCTACCCTTACCTTACTTACCTACCTACCCTTACTTATCTACCCTTACCTACCTACCCTTACCTACCTACCCTTACCTACCTACCCTTACTTATCTACCCTTACCTACCTACCCTTACTTATCTACCCTTACTTATCTACCCTTACCTACCTACCCTTACTTATCTAACCTTACTTATCTACCCTTACTTATCTACCCTTACCTACCTACCCTTACTTATCTACCCTTACCTTACTTACCTACATACCCTTACCTACCTACCCTTACTTATCTACCCTTACCTTACTTACCTACCTACCCTTACCTTACTTACCTACCTACCCTTACCTACCTACCCTTACTTATCTACCCATACCTACCTACCCTTACCTTACTTACCTACCTACCCTTACCTACCTACCCTTACTTATCTACCCTTACTTATCTAACCTTACATACCTACTCTTACTTATCTACCCTTACTTATCTAACCTTACTTATCTACCCTTACCTACCTACCCTTACTTATCTACCCTTACCTTACTTATCTACCCTTACCTACCTACCCTTACTTATCTACCCTTACCTACCTACCCTTACCTACGTACCCTTACCTACCTACCCTTACTTACCTACCCTTACCTAACTTAAATACCCTTCCCTTACGTACATACCCTTAAATAACCTTCCCTTACCTTACTTGGTATAAATGTGAGCTGTGTCAATAACACAGATGTAACATCATTTAATGTTTAATATATGTTAGTGTAATGAACAGAGCTGCTTGGGTTCATGTGGTAATTCTCTTTCTCCAACAGCAGAGGGCAGCAGAACCCTAGACTGTGCTGTTCCGCACACATCATCACCTTCACACTGTTCTGCCTACAAGGCACAGCAGGACAGCACATCATAAAACTCATCTCAGCACAAACCTGAAATAAAGACCACTTCAAATACCTGAGATAGAAGCCGGAATCAGAGGACGACAACTCTGTGTGACTCAAATGTACATTCCTGTGTGTGTGTTTGTATGCATGTGTAGATGTGTTTGTGTGTGTGTGTGTGTGTGTACATTCATACATGCATGCGTGTACCTGTCTGTGTGTGTGAGAGATAGTGTGTGAACTCACCTGTGACCAGGGTCCAGTGGTCCATTCTACAGGGCAGGTGTGTGTGTTGCAGGGTTGTGTGTGAGGTGGGGCAGGGGCGGAGCACAGGGCTGGGGGCACCTCCTCCTCCCGCTGGTACACCACCTTCCTCAGGCATCGAACAGCACGCCCCTGCAGTCCTCCTCCGCACGCCTCACTGCACACGGCCCAGGGCCCCGCCCACCAGCTAGCAGGAGACGCAACACAGGCCAGATGTACAGCACTTCACACCAGAGCGCGTCTGAGTGTGTCTCGGCACACACACACACACACACACACACACACACACACACACACACACACACACCCAAACACACACACACACCCAAACACACACACACACACCCAAACACACACACACACACACACACACACACACACACACACCCAAACACACACACACACACACACACACACACACACCCAAACACACACCCACACACACACACACACCCAAACTCACACACCCAAACACACACACCCAAACACACACACACACACACCCAAACACACACACACACACACACACACACACACACACACACACACACACACACACACACACACACCCAAACACACATACACACACACACACACACACACACACACACACACACACACACACACACACACACACACACACACACCTGCTCCATCACACCATAGGTCAGTCTACACCTGCTCCACCACATCACACCGTAGACCAGTCTACACCTGCTCCACCACATCACACCGTAGACCAGTCTACACCTGCTCCATCACACCATAGGTCAGTCTACACCTGCTCCACCACATCACACCGTAGACCAGTCTACACCTGCTCCATCACACCGTAGACCAGTCTACACCTGCTCCACCACATCACACCGTAGACCAGTCTACACCTGCTCCACCACATCACACCGTAGATCAGTCTATACCTGCTCCATCACACCGTAGGTCAGTCTACACCTGCTCCACCACATCACACCGTAGACCAGTCTACACCTGCTCCACCACATCACACCGTAGATCAGTCTATACCTGCTCCATCACACCGTAGACCAGTCTACACCTGCTCCACCACATCACACCGTAGACCAGTCTACACCTGCTCCATCACACCGTAGACCAGTCTACACCTGCTCCACCACATCACACCGTAGATCAGTCTATACCTGCTCCACCACATCACACCATAGACCAGTCTACACCTGCTCCACCACATCACACCGTAGACCAGTCTACACCTGCTCCACCACACCGTAGACCAGTCTACACCTACTCCATCACACCGTAGGTCAGTCTACACCTGCTCCACCACATCACACCGTAGACCAGTCTACACCTGCTCCATCACACCGTAGGTCAGTCTACACTTGCTCCACCACATCACACCATAGACCAGTCTACACCTGCTCCATCACACTGTAGACCAGTCTACACCTTCTCCACCACATCACACCGTAGATCAGTCTATACCTGCTCCGCCACATCACACCATAGACCAGTCTACACCTGCTCCATCACACCGTAGGTCAGTCTACACCTGCTCCACCACATCACACCGTAGACCAGTCTACACCTGCTCCATCACACCGTAGGTCAGTCTACACCTGCTCCACCACATCACACCGTAGACCAGTCTACACCTGCTCCACCACATCACACCGTAGACCAGTCTACACCTGCTCCACCACATCACACCGTACACCAGTCTACACCTGCTCCATCACACCATAGGTCAGTCTACACCTGCTCCACCACATCACACCGTAGACCAGTCTACACCTGCTCCATCACACCGTAGACCAGTCTACACCTGCTCCACCACATCACACCGTAGACCAGTCTACACCTGCTCCACCACATCACACCGTAGATCAGTCTATACCTGCTCCATCACACCGTAGGTCAGTCTACACCTGCTCCACCACATCACACCGTAGACCAGTCTACACCTGCTCCACCACATCACACCATAGATCAGTCTATACCTGCTCCATCACACCGTAGGTCAGTCTACACCTGCTCCACCACATCACACCGTAGACCAGTCTACACCTGCTCCACCACATCACACCATAGATCAGTCTATACCTGCTCCATCACACCGTAGGTCAGTCTACACCTGCTCCACCACATCACACCGTAGATCAGTCTATACCTGCTCCACCACATCACACCATAGACCAGTCTACACCTGCTCCACCACATCACATCGTAGACCAGTCTACACCTGCTCCACCACACAGTAGACCAGTCTACACCTACTCCATCACACCGTAGGTCAGTCTACACCTGCTCCACCACATCACACCGTAGACCAGTCTACACCTGCTCCATCACACCGTAGGTCAGTCTACACTTGCTCCACCACATCACACCATAGACCAGTCTACACCTGCTCCATCACACTGTAGACCAGTCTACACCTTCTCCACCACATCACACCGTAGATCAGTCTATACCTGCTCCACCACATCACACCATAGACCAGTCTACACCTGCTCCATCACACCGTAGGTCAGTCTACACCTGCTCCACCACATCACACCGTAGACCAGTCTACACCTGCTCCATCACACCGTAGGTCAGTCTACACCTGCTCCACCTCATCACACCGTAGACCAGTCTACACCTGCTCCATCACACCGTAGACCAGTCTACACCTGCTCCACCACATCACACTGTAGATCAGTCTATACCTGCTCCACCACATCACACCGTAGGTCAGTCTACACCTGCTCCACCTCATCACACCGTAGACCAGTCTACACCTGCTCCATCACACCGTAGACCAGTCTACACCTGCTCCACCACATCACACCGTAGATCAGTCTACACCTGCTCCACCACATCACACCGTAAACCAGTCTACACCTGCTCTACCACATCACAATGGACATGTCTCTCTGCCTCTCTCTCTCTCTCACACACACACACACACACACACACACACACACACACACTGAGACTGAATCCACGCTTTAAATCTGGAAGATCATGATAAAAGATTAATTTAAAAATCAAATAGGAAGATATTCTAAAAATGTAGCACTTTTTTGGCTTACAGAAGAATTAATCTTACTGGTGGCCTTAATCTTAAACAGTCTGGGCAACTCAATACTCTATTCAGTCACAAACGCCATTTGTCAGACTCCATGTGAATGACATCAGTCATGTCATCCAGTGTAGTTCACGTTGTATTACAGTTTCCCCAAGAGGATTGATCAACTCCACCCCAACATGGGGGAAATAATCACAAACACAAATTCCAAATAATCGCAGGACTGTGTTTCGCTGTGTAAATATCTTCCCAATGAAGTCTTGCTGGTAAATAAATGTTCTCACTGAACTCCCATCATTCTGATGCAGGTCAGGCCTTTGAGCTGGAACTGTGTGCTGCTCCCTACAACCAGCCCTCGGAGGTTTTATGGCAATACGCTCCACATCTACACATTCTGAACGTACATGATTTTGAACTGTTAAACTGACTGACAGGAACTAGAAATATTGTTGGTCATCGTCTTGAGAATCGTCAGCACTTGTCACGTGTGGCATGAATTCTGGACATTTTAATGATCTTGTTGGTGTGTTAACTAATAATATAACTAATAAAGTAACACCACACACCAAGAAAGAAAGGATGAGCTAATCTCTAGCGATATCCTTAAAGGAGTTTACCTCTCATTCATAGAAGATCCCTCCATGCTAAGTTCCTATTCTTGCTTCAGTTCAGATCTAAGGTGTTGAGGTAATAAGCAAAAATGCCAAAAAGTATACGAAGACAGCAAAGTAGGCAGACAAGGCAGATGTCAAGGCAGACAACACATTTGCAGTAGAAACCCTGATTCCACTCAGACATGCAGAGCTACTACTGTACTCTGTATGGGCATGTACAATTGAACACTGAATCCGTGGAGAGAGAGAGAGAGAGAGAGAGAGAGAGAGAAGGAGAGCGAGAGAGAGACTGAGAGAGAGAGAGAGAGACACAGAGAGAGAGAGACAGAGAGAGAGAGAGAGACACACACACACACACACACAGAGAGAGAGACACACAGAGAGAGAGAGAGAGGCACCGAGGACACTGTCACTCTCTAACATATACGTGTATCTTCTCCGAGGTAAAACCGTGGCTGGGTAGCTGAGTGCTCCTGAACCTGCGTAGCAGTGGTGTGGCCCCCACAGGCAAACACCCAGGGTCCACTGGGGAGGGCCCACAGGACAGGGGGCGTGGCCAGGATTCCTGGCCGGCTAGACTATCCCCCCCCCCCCCCCCCCCCCCCCCCCCCCCCCCCCCCCCCCCCCCCCGGGGGGAGAAGGGCTCTTGCAGCCTCGTGCTATAATAAAACATGGACAGACCTGTCAACAGCAGAAATTTTACTGGAAAGATAAGCAGGGACATTTTCCTCTTTTTCTTTCTGTTTCTCTCTCTTTCTCTCTCTCTATCTGTCTCTTTTTCTCTTTCTTTCTTTTTTGTATGCATGTCTGTATCTCTGTGCTTTTTAATCACTTTTTCATTTGTCCTGACTTATGCATAAATCAGTATAAGCAGAACTGCACAGAATAAACACTACTTTTCAGGGCTCCCACATTTATGGCAGTGATGTTATTCAATATTCTGGGATAGTTCCAGCTCAGAAGTGCTCAGGCAGGGTCTCATTAGCAGCACTGCGATTTAAACCTTGTCTGTCATTCCCTCTGTGTCTGTTGTACACAGGACACAGTTCCGATCCATATCAAGAGGGACAAATCCGTCTCGGATTGTGGGAACAATTTTGCAAAGGATATGGAGGCACTTACGATGTGAACGATGTGGAAGTGATACCCAGGGTCGACAGGCTCTACTGGGAGCTTTGTTACGCAGAGACTCCAGTGCAGCCTGGATGTGTTTAAGGTGGAGACTGCTACACACTGGTTACACTGGTCACACTGGTAATCTCTACTGGTAATCAGAGCCCTGTGTGGCCTTCGCAGGAAGTGGGGGAGTTCCCTCCCACGCACGGGAGAGAGCAGTGTGAACCTACCCAGTCTGCCCCAGCCAACGGGACACACTCATACGACAGCTACAGCACAGCTAGAGGACAGACACAACAGTATGGAAACAATCATACCACAACATAAACACACCAAACATAAAAAAACAGCGCAATCATATTAGAACCATACGACCAATAATGGCATAAACAATCTGCTTCAACTGTACAAATGTGGAAAGTCAGAAAGTCAAAATGCACTAGGTCACAATACACTGCAACGCAATACAACACAAAACACACTACACTCTAACATGATATCACAAACACACTACACTCTAACACGATATCACAAACACACTACACTCTAACATGATATCACAAACACACTACACTCTAACACGATATCACAAACACACTACACTCCGACACAATATCACAAACACACTACACTCCGACACAATATCACAAACACACACTCTCTTCTCCCTCACTCAGCTGTCCTGTTAGCGGATTATATGTCCAGCTTTGGAGGATTTAGGGTTTGTTGCTTTAAGGAAATGATCATATGGTCCTGATTTCCTTTAAGTAGCCCCGCAACACACACACACACACAAACAAATACATGACTTACAAAATACCAAGGCCTATAGTTACATTTAGAGAGAGAGAGAGAGAGAGATAGGGAGAGAAACAGAGAGATAGGGACAGAGACAGAGAAAGAGAGTAAGAGAGGAAAGGAGAGAACGAGAAAAATGGAGAGGAAAGGAGAGGAGAAGAGAGGGGAGAAGAGAGGAGAAGCCAGTAACAATACTCTCACCAAGAGAACCACTGGACCAAATAGAGCTAGAACCATTTGAGAGGGATGACAGATACATGCTGTCTAAAACACTAGGGGTTTCTATAGCGACACGCTCTACACAGCACAACCACAGCACAGAGTAAAGTTGAGGGTCTTACTATGCCGGGCAGGGCTGTGTGTTGCAAAGCTGAGATCTCAGTACTGGCTGTGTGTTAGCGCTGCACAGCGAGACGTTGACCTGCGTCTGCTGATCCTGAACACAGACGGCTGTCATCCACATGCGCCCTGCAGGAAAGACAAGACAGAGCAAGTCAGATCAGCTGGAGAACTTTTGGCAATAGAACCTGTTGCATAGCTAGTTTAGCAGTTAGGGTTAGGGTTTAGGGTTTAGGGTTAGAGAACTTGCTGCATACCTGGATTAGCATTAGAGTTAGGGTTTAGGGTTTGGGAACTTGCTGCATAGCTGGGTTAGCATTAGGGTGAGGGTTTAGGGTTTAGGGTTAGAGAACTTGCTACATAGCTGGGTTAGTATTAGGGTTAGAGAACTTGTTGCATAGCTGTGATGCAGAAATGAAAAGGCATAATAAGTAAAAACCATGGGCAACAGTGGGAAAGGGGGTAGGGTTAGGGGGTGTTAGGGTTAGGGGGTAGGGTTAGGGTTAGGGTGTGTTAGGGTTAGGATAAGGTTGGGGGGTGCTCACAGGTGAGGAATTACACACACACACACAAATATCATGTACACCCATGTATACACACACACATACACACAACACACACACACACACACACACACACACACACACACACACACCTCCTGCGCATGAGGCAGAGCAGTTGGATGGGACCACAGCCCAGGTGTAGTTGGGTTTCTTCTCCTCAATGGGAAGGGTGTACTCCCAGAGCACTCCAGGGTTCCTCCCCTGCAGGAGGACCTGAGGAGGACACACAGAGCAGGAGAGGAGAAACAGAGAGATGGAGATGAAGACAGGGAGAGAGACAGGATGTTAGGTCAGTCTAAACAAACCTCTACTGTGCTGTTTCTACTTTCCTCCCACAGTGGAAGGAGACGGCATGTCTGTGTGTGCAACTGCCGGATCACTGTTGGAGTTGCCCAGGAAACGCTGCAGTGACCCTGCCCTCCATGACTAGGCTCCTGACCACGGTGAACACACGCCAGTGTGAACACACCATCATGTACACACACATCAGTGTGGACACGCCACCACCGGCTGCCGTTTCCGTCCGGATTAAACGCTGCTATGGTTCAATGAGAAGACGCGACTTTGAGGGTTTTGTGTGAGTCTGCTCTGCATTTTCCGTTGATTGTGTGGTTTTGTGGTGTCACTGGAGAGGGTGGTGTGTGTTATCATTTGTGTTCCTGTCGCATGGAGGAGTATGAGGTGGGTGGTCCTGGAGACCTTCTGAAGGACCCAGATTGAGGAGGAAGAGACACAGCCAGTCTGACCAAGGTTGACTCAAATGGAGCAGAAAAGTCCTCCTCAAAGAACATAACCCTCTAATTCATATTCTTTCACTGAGAAGGAGAGAATCGTCACTATCTGGCAACCCTTTAACATGAAAAGAAAATAAGCTAAACTCAGTGACACCAGAAATTGCAAATAACAGGACAACTGGTACAACTTCAGGAGCATTAAGGCATCAGCAGTCATAGTTAGGCCTTACACACTGCTGCATGCTGGGCCAGAGGCAAGCAGTCGCACCACAGACGCAGTCACGCCACACACACAGTCTCACCACAGACGCAGTCGCACCACAGGCGCAGTCGCGCCACAGACGCAGTCGCGCCACAGACGCAGTCGCGCCACACACGCAGTCGCACCACAGAGGCAGTCGCACCACTGATGCAGTCACGCCACAGACGCAGTCGCGCCACAGACGCAGTCGCGCCACAGACGCAGTCGCACCACAGACGCAGTCGCACCACAGACGCAGTCACGCCACACACACACAGTCGCACCACAGACGCAGTCACGCCACACACAGTCGCACCACAGACGCAGTCACACAACACACACAGTCGCACCACAGACGCAGTCACACAACACACACAGTCGATCCACAGACGCAGTCACACCACAGATGCAGTCGCACCACAGACGCAGTCGCACCACAGACGCAGTAACGCCACAGACGCAGTCGCACCACAGACGCAGTCACGCCACACACACAGTCGCACCACAGATGCAGTAACGCCACAGACACAACATGATGGAACATGAGGCAAAAGGGTCATGGGGTGATTCAGGACAAGCGTGGGCAGTCCTGCAGTCCCACGCAGGACTCTGAAAGAGCAGTAATACAGTTTCAGCCACATGTGCATCAGGACTCTAAATAGCAGGCAACAATTCCCCTCTCTTTAACAACACTCTCTGTCCAAATACCACAGCAACCAGCCATGGAAACCTAGAGGAGTGTGTGTGTGTGTGTGTGTATGTGTGTATGTGTGTGTGTGTGTGTGTGTGTGTGTGTGTGTGTGTGTGTGTGTGTGTGTGTGTGTGTGGAAAGGTCCATCTGTTTTGTGGACAAGACTATCTCTCAGTTCAGTTAGAATACTGAACATTAGAGGAGGATAAGCAGCAAGAGTGTGCGCGCGCGCGCGCACACACACACACACACACACACACACACACACACACACACACACACACACACACACACACACACACACACACACACACACACACACACACACACACACACCACCTCCAGGAGGGAGCAGAGAGCCCAGGCCTGCTGCCTCACACCTGAGCAAGCCATGCCAGAAGAATGCCAACAGCTAAATGAATCTGTTCTAGTGTTTCAAACAGGGCAGGACATCTGGTCTGTTATGTCTGCTCTGTTATGTCTGCTGTGTTATGTCTGCACTGTTATGTCTGCTCCGTTATGTCTGCTGTGTTATGTCAGCTCTGCTCCAGCCTATCTGCTGTCTCCCTGTTTGTCTTTGTTATTTATTTTGCTGAGTCAGGGAGGGACAGGAACAGAAACAAGAGAGTCTGTGCAGAAGCACATGCTTTGTCTCCCACTATCTAACCCTCTGAGTTAAATTACAAAAATCCTAATCTTTTAATCTCATAATCTCAACCATTCCCCACCCACACCGTTTTATTTTTTGTCATTTTGGAGCATAGTAACGTAGATTAATACCACCTCATCATCTGCAAATCAGTTCACCCCGATGAAAGAGAGAGGGAGGAGAAAAAGTGATAGAGAGAGAGACAGAGATCACTTAGATGACAGAGGGAGTATGTGGAGTGAATATCGGTAAAATGCAATTCTAGATTTCACATAGAACACTGCAGCTTCATTACAGGGCGATAGGGTGTTGAACACAGTGACAGCAGGTGTTACATTAGTTACATTCAGCTTTCAAACAACTTTCTCCCCCCCACAGTCTCCCAGGTCAAAGCTCAGTTCCTGTCTCGCAACTGATACAGGTGACATGACAACCTGTCCTTCCTTCCTTCCTTCCTTCCTTCCTTCCTTCCTTCCTTCCTTCCTTCCTTCCTTCCTGTCTGTCTGTCTGTCTGTCTGTCTGTCTGTCTGTCTGTCTGTCTGTCTGTCTGTCTGTCTGTCTGTCTGTCTCTCTCTCTCTCTCTCTCTCTCTCTCTCTCTCTCTCTCTCTCTCTCTCTCTCTCTTCTCTCTCTCTCTCTCATCTCTCTCTCTCTCTCTCTCTCTCTCTCTCTCTCTCTCTACCCAGTCCCCTGCCTCTGTCCTGTGTTCAGTGGAGGACATCAGGACTCCTGCAGGTGGGGGTCACTCACTTCAACGAGCAGGGTCTCATTAGTGGGCCCTGCTGCACTCAGGCTCTCTGGGCGGCTGTACGGACGCTGGTAGTCAAAGACGGTGCCGGCAAAGTGGAATCTGCCTGGCCAGTCCACTGTCCAGTCTCCCGTCAGATAGTAGGTGTTGCTCTCCAAGGCCCGTACTGCCAGGTAGCTTGTGGAGACCTCCATTTCCTGTATCCTGATACTCCGAGCACCAATGGGAACGGTCACAACAGGGTAGTACTCTGGACAGGAACAGGACAGCAGGGAGAGGAGTGTGTGTGGGAGACCAACAGACACAACACAAGAAATGAGAAAAAAAATGTTTTACTTAGCAATCGTGGTTACAAAAAATGTTTTACATATGTATTTAAATACATTTTGTAAACTTGTGTAAGAAAGAATAGGGTTATCACTGAGATAAAGCCCACTGGTCCAGTGTGGGGCCACACACAGGCCTCAACCTGTGTGCTCACAGTGTACACGGTGCTGGCACTTACACTTAGTGTGTACTCACCGTTAGCCCAATGCTGGAGCGTGTACTCACCCTGGGCCCGGTGCTGAAGTGTGTACTCACCGTTGGCCCGGTGCTGGAGTGTGTACTGCCCACTGTGCCGCCTGCAGGTGGAATTGTCTCCTTTACACACGCCACAGACATCCAGAGTGGCCCCAGAGCCCAGCACCTGGTCACAGCCCACCGGCTCCAGGGGGACAGAGGAGAGAAGAGATGTTAGAACGGATGTGTGAGCTGCTGCAGAGGTTACGCACAAACAAACTGCTAGCTGTGGCAATCACATAACATCATTTACAAGTATCATTGTAAAACCTGATTCCCACAGGCCACGGGTTACCTCACATAACCCGTCGATACAGACGTCCAGTTTGTGATCGGAGCAGGGTGTGCCATCTTTCACCTTGCTGGGACATGGCGAAGAAGAAGTCAAAGTCCTGAGCAATGCAGTACAACTTACAGACATCCTCCTCTGGAAGAGAGAGACACACGCCTCAGGCTTACTGTTTTTTATGAAGATGAATACAATGCTCTTTAGAATGTAGAACTCTCTCTATATACACACTACATTGCCAAAAGTATGTGCTCACCTTCCTTGGCTCACATATGAGCTTAAGTGACATCCTATTCCTAATCCACAGGGTTCAATATGATGTTGGTCCCCCCTTTGCAGCTAGAACTTCAACTCTTCTGGGAAGGCTGTCTGTTCTTGAGCTAATCTGAAGGCCACATGAAGTTTGGATGTCTGTAGTGATTGACTCTGCAGAAAGTTGCCCGACCTGTTCGTACTATGCGCTTCAGCATCCGCTGACCCCGCTCAGTCAGTTTACGTAGCCTACCACTTTGTGGCTGAGTTGCTGTTGTCCCCAAACACTTTTCTTATAATACAGCTGACAGTTGACTGTCAGGAAATTTCACAGCAAGATTTGTTGCACAGGTGGCATCCTATCACAGTTCTACACTGGAATTCACTGAGCTCCTGGGAGCGATCAATTTTTCACAAATGTTTGTAGAAAGTCTGTATGCCCAGGTGCTTAACTTTATACACCTGTGCCATTGAAGTGATTGGAACACCTGATTCTGCTAATTTAGATGGGTGAGCACTGAGCAGATATTTTGGCAATATAGTGTGCATATATATATATATATATAAGTATTTGAACACCCTGCGACTTTGCACTCTTCTTCCACTTAGTAATCATGGAGGGTCTGAAATGTTCATCTTAGGTGCAGGTCCACTGTGAGAGACATAATATAAAAAATCCAGAAAAAAAAATCCAGAAATCACAATGTATGAAGAAGCACCAGAAAAATAATAATTCAGGTAAAGGTCAAACCCACACATCACATCCAGAGAGTTGCAGACCTCTCTGGTAGGATCTGTGATAAATGTACTTCTGGCAAAAAAAATCTATAGACATGCCATTCATGAGAGAGTCACTAGAAGGATGCTTCTCAACAAAGAACAAAGTTTAAAAATTGCCAGAGAGCACTTGGACAAACTAGAAGTTTTCTGGAAGTCCATTCTCTGTACAGATGAGTCCAAAATTGAATTTTTTGGCCACAATCACAGGCCACAGGCTTTTCTCTTTTTGGAAAAAATCAACACTGCATATAAAGAGAAGAACCCTCCTCTCAACAGTGAAGCATGGTGGTGGAATTGTGATTTTCTGCCTCCGGACCTGGACAACTCCATATTGTAAAGGGAACCACCAATTCCCAGGCCTATCAACAAATTCTTGACCAGAATCTCTTGCCATCTGTCAGGAAGCTGAAGCTGGGATGGAAATTGATTATGCAACAAGACAACGACCCAAAGAAGTCCAGCAAAACTACAAGGGAATGTCTTAGAGAAAGAAGATCTGGGATTGGCCCAGTTAAAGTCTGGACCTCAACCTCATAGAAGTCTCATAGAAAAAAAGATCTGAAGCGGGCGGTACATGCCAGATGTTCCTCCAGCATCTCTCAACTGGTGGAGTTCAAGAAGGAGAAGTGGGTAAAAATCCCAAAAAGCAGATGTAAGACACTGGTTTGTGTATAGAAGATGTTTGGCTGAAGTAATGACTGCAAAAGGAGGTGCCATTAGCTACTAACTAAATGAGTTCACATACTTTTGCACTTGGCAAATTTTCTTTTCTTTTTTTTTGTTTTTTTTTTTTTTTGAGAAATGATTTTTGGTGAAAATTATGAAAATATCTTCTGTGTGTCCCTTATTAGGAAGGTCTGCTTTACAAATTGAGATTTGGGTTTTTAGAAAACAATGACCATGTTTGGGTGGTTCACAAACAACTTTCAAGCAACATATTATATATATGAGATAGGAAAAGATACACATTTTTAAAAATCTCTACTTTGTTAATTATGCAGGTCCAACATTCACAGCTGGCACACGTTTTGACTTGCATTCATCTCTGCTGTCAGATGACACTGAGCAGACAATCTAGACAGCATTAAGCTGATGGGACAGCTCGAGGGACCCGCACCTGATTAAACACTCCTAGAGACATGTCTCACAAATGCAGTGTTAATACCGCAGTTTTTGACAAATGAGCCAGGGGGGAATGCTTTTGCATGTGCACATGTGTGTGTCTGCGTGTTTGATGTCTGCGTATGTGTGTGTGTGTGTGTGTATGTGTGCACGAGTGTCTCTACATTAGGGGCCAGTGGGGCCCGGCCCCACCAGATGTAGCTGTGGAGCAGTGCAGTACATGATCAATAACTCAATGGAACAAATAATGTACACACATTTTCTTCAAAAGTAATATTGCTATGCCATTATTGTATATGACAATACATCCCGAACATCTTCTGTACAAGCCAGTACGTCTTGGTTTGGTGAGCATGGGGCCCGTCAGAGTTCGTCTCACCAAGTGAGCAGTTGAAAACACGGTGCACATGTTCAGCGCATTTCTAATCATAAGCTGTGGGGCACAGTCATGTTGGCCCCATGCTGACAGCATCCAATAAAAATTACGAGATTTACATAAGTCTACAACATGTTTAGGTATAGTTTTGCTAAGCAGCTAACCATAGCAACCATAGTTCTGTTAGCAAGGATTCCCAAGTATTGGCAAGAAAATATTATGAATCAAGTCGACAAATTAATAAACGTTCAATTTAGTACCTTGCCACTAAAGCAACAATTAAACACCAGCCAGAGACAGGGTAGGATTTGTTTGTTTCAGGGCAGTTAACTAGATGATTTACCAAGTGCTAACAAATATAGCGTTGGCTAATATATTCCCAGTTGCCATAACTTTGTTTTGTTTATTCCTCATTGAGTCCTTCATTTCCGCTGGTGTGGCCTGGCACCTGGACAAGGCCACAATGTCAGATACTGATCTGTGTTATGTTGCTAATATATCTGCTCATCGCCTGCAGTAAATGAGGGCGTTTGTGACTTTATTAGCGAGGTGCACTTTGGATTCACTGAGCAAGGTTTATGTGTAGCTTCACCAACGAGTCAGAAAATGCCCAGTTTATTGTGCCCCATCAGGCTTTCTGTGCCAGAGATCCCAGCGTGTGTGTGTGTGTGTGTGTGTGTGTGTGTGTGTGTGTGTGTGTGTGTGTGTGTGTGTGTGTGTGTGTGCGTGCGTGTGCACAAGACTACAGCCTGACATGTAGTTACAAATGAACCCATAAAAAAGGCACGCGGGGGACGAACCCCCAACAGGCCTACAGCACAGAGCAGTGAGAGAAACAGGCAGGACACACACTGTCCAGCCGAAGGTCCATACCACACCCACCACAGGCAGCTGCATTCAGATAAGAGGGAGACCCCCTGCAGAAGAGGAGCTTATAACACAGACCCCAGAGAGGGAGAGATAAGTGCTGTGAGCTAGCCCAGCCTCCATGGAATCAATCACTTGTATTATTTCTGTAAAAAAACCAAACATAACAGAAACCAAACAGACCACAACACCAACCGCCCTTGTGAAATGTGAGCATTTAAACTTCGAAGCAGCGGGCCGTGAAGCACTTAACCAGAATTGAAAGGAAGATTAACAACATTTTCTTTGTGTCCTGTTTACACAGCAGGGAGAGAAGTGGATGTGCTATCAAACTGAACAGCAGGGGGCGTAACACATTTAACTGTGCCTGTAAATCCTGTCTTACTCAACATCTCAAGAGTTTCTCAAGAGGTATTGGCAATATTAATATTCCACTCCCTAGCATGAAGTGGTCACATCACCTAAACGAATAAAAGAGGGAGAAAAACCTTCAGTTTGAAAGGTTTAAAGGTCAGGACTGTCTGCTGGGCCTGCTGAGTGCCACGCCCACTGGGTGGAGCCTATTGCACCTGCCTTCCAGATATATGTCTGTGGGCCACAGCCCTGGGTGGAGCACCCTCGGCCTGCCCTACATCTGTGTGCCACACCCCTGGGTGGAGCTTGGACTCAACCCCATCTCATCTTCATTACCACACAGGTGTGAGAGGCGTATGAAGCCCATCCCACCATCCTGCTGATCAGTGCGCGGACGATCTGTCAGACTTTATGTTCATTCTTCTCTTTATAATGTCATTGTCTTCTTTTTGTTTTTTCTTCTAAATTTTCTCTCATGGTTCTACTGTATTTCTTCTTCTCTGTTTCTCTGTCTGCCTCTCTCACGTTTTCTCTTTTCTCTGTCTCTCCTTCCCTCACTCTCTCTCTCTATATTTCTCCCTCTCGCTCTCTTATCTAAACAGTGTCGGTGTGTCAGAGGTAAATACCTTCCCTGAGGCATGTTTCACTAATCCAGCTCTGTTCCACTAACGGCTCACGAGCGACCACATGTCTCAACTGTGGCTCAAACAGTCATTATGAATAGGAAGCACTGAGACAACAAAGCGGCCAACTTCTGAAGTGTAACTGACATTTTCCCGTACACAAATATTTTTTCCCCCATATCCAAAACCATCTGCGCCTTTGCCGAGATGATCACACCCAAAAAATCAAAGCTTCAGTTTATAAACCTCAATGTCACCTGACATCGATTGTCTTCTAAACATCTCTCACCGGATCACGGTCCTTACGGAGGGCCGGATCACAGCCTGCTGAGAACCCCTTCACCGTGGAGCTGCCGTACCTTCCACCTTGGTGTATGGCTTCCACCTGTAGTACCAGCCGCGGAACGGCTTGCTGTTGTACTCGGCACACTGCTGAGCACGGAAGGTGTCGGGGCCTGGCGAACACGGCTCAGTGAGACACAGCTGGTGTAGGCGGCTAGAACCCTGGCAGAAGCGACCGTTGTTCTGTGGGCTGCAGACATCACACACACACACACACACACACACACACACACGCACGTGCCTTAGAAAGTAGTCGACACACAGAAGGGACACAAATTCCTGTGGTAAAAGAACATGACATTTACTCTACAGTGTTAAATGTCAACTTAAATTTCAGCTTTTTACTTCACAGCTCTTTACTTTACTCCAAAGGTGTCGGCAAAATGTTTCAGCACAAAAAGACAGTGAAAATGCCTCTAACTGATCTTAAACACGATTCGTTTAGCTCTGTCTGTAAAGGCAGTAACATCATGTCAAGTGAAGCTGCTGGCAGAAGCAAGTAGGCAGACGTCCAGCCTAAATGGCCAGTCTGGACACTGTACAAATGGACAGAGACGTCCTGGAAGGCTGTGATGTCCCCGTAGGCTGCAGGCTAAGCAATGGCATTCATGTTCATACGCGAAGCCCTTCACAGTCTTCTAATGAAGCTGTTTTACTGTCTCACTATGGGAGTTTACCTCAAATCGGCAAAGAAAGCGACTGTAGGACAGAGAGTCTGATTTCACAGTGGACAGAATCATACACTTAAACAAGCTTATTAGCATGTACTGTAATGACATTTGATGTGGTGTTTCGTAATAAAGTAAAGATTCATGCAGTAACATACATGCTGTTTGGAATTGCTCTGTTTGGAATAGTAACTTTTTATGATTGGTTAGTTGGACAACCTCTCCAACCCACGTTTACCTACAAATACTTCAGTGTATTCAGTTTTCATCTTACCTTTTGAGGATGGCCTGTACTGTTAAGCCCCTCTGTAATTTTATTTCATCACGTGAAGCATTCCAATACCTTTCCCACCTCGAGCAGAGTATCTCCCACATACTGTGTTTTCACTTTAAAACTTTCCGACTGTGGTTTGCAGTCCTGCAGACGGACGAGGTGTTAGACGAACTCGTGTCCTGAAAGAGACACCGAGTCCTCCGGTCCTGCTGCGCTGAGATCTGCTAATGTGGTTTCATGTGTTTCTCTTTTCTTTTGGACGACTCCAATATTCAGAGAGCAGAACAGCCTGCAGGCGTCTGCATCACTAACGTGGGGTTCAAATGGACAGGCATCTGCCCCGAGCACAGCAAGGGACCACCATCATATTCCTCTGGGGGGCGCTATAGTAAAGCAGAGCATAAGCTTTCCAGTAACCACAGGGATTCTGTAGTGTCCTACATGAACATGAACATGAAACCTGTATCTGTGGAGAGAAGTACCAAGGATATGAGAGGAGAGGAATCTTGTGTGTGGGAGAGACTGTGTGTGTGGGAGAGACTGTGTGTGTGGGAGAGACCGTGAGTGTGGGAGAGACTGTGTGTGTGGGAGAGACTGTGTGTGGGAGAGACCGTGTGTGTGGGAGAGACCGTGAGTGTGGGAGAGACTGTGTGTGTGGGAGAGACTGTGTGTGGGAGAGACCGTGTGTGTGGGAGAGACCGTGTGTGTGGGAGAGACTGTGTGTGTGGGAGAGACTGTGTGTGTGGGAGAGACCGTGAGTGTGGGAGAGACTGTGTGTGTGGGAGAGACTGGGTGTGTGGGAGAGGCCGTGAGTGTGGGAGAGACCGTGAGTGTGGGAGAGGCCGTGAGTGTGGGAGAGACTGTGTGTGTGGGAGAGACTGTGTGTGTGGGAGAGACCGTGAGTGTGGGAGAGACTGTGTGTGTGGGAGAGACTGTGTGTGTGGGAGAGACCGTGAGTGTGGGAGAGACCGTGTGTGTGGGAGAGACTGTGTGTGTGGGAGAGACCGTGTGTGTGGGAGAGACCGTGAGTGTGGGAGAGACTGTGTGTGTGGGAGAGACTGTGTGTGGGAGAGACTGTGTGTGTGGGAGAGACTGTGTGTGGGAGAGACTGGGTGTGTGGGAGAGACTGTGTGTGTGGGAGAGACCGTGAGTGTGGGAGAGACTGTGTGTGTGGGAGAGACTGTGTGTGTGGGAGAGACCGTGAGTGTGGGAGAGACCGTGTGTGTGGGAGAGACCGTGTGTGTGGGAGAGACCGTGTGTGTGGGAGAGACTGTGTGTGTGGGAGAGACTGTGTGTGGGAGAGACTGTGTGTGTGGGAGAGACTGTGTGTGTGGGAGAGACTGTGAGTGTGGGAGAGACTGTGTGTGTGGGAGAGACTGGGTGTGTGGGAGAGACTGTGTGTGTGGGAGAGACTGGGTGTGTGGGAGAGGCCGTGAGTGTGGGAGAGACTGTGTGTGTGGGAGAGACTGTGTGTGTGGGAGAGACTGGGTGTGTGGGAGAGACTGTGTGTGTGGGAGAGACTGGGTGTGTGGGAGAGACTGTGTGTGTGGGAGAGACTGTGTGTGGGAGAGACTGGGTGTGTGGGAGAGACTGTGTGTGTGGGAGAGACTGTGTGTGTGGGAGAGACTGGGTGTGTGGGAGAACCTGTGTGTGTGGGAGAGACTGGGTGTGTGGGAGAGGCCGTGAGTGTGGGAGAGACCCTGTGTGGAAGATAAACCGTGTGTGGGAGAGACTGTGTGTGTGGGAGAGACTGGGAGTGTGGGAGAGACTGTGTGTGTGGGAGAGACTGTGTGTGTGGGAGAGACTGTGTGTGTGGGAGAGACTGGGTGTGTGGGAGAGACTGTGTGTGTGGGAGAGGCCGTGAGTGTGGGAGAGACCCTGTGTGGAAGATAGACCGTGTGTGGGAGAGACTGTGTGTGTGGGAGAGGCCGTGAGTGTGGGAGAGACTGTGTGTGTGGGAGAGACTGTGTGTGTGGGAGAGACTGGGTGTGTGGGAGAGGCCGTGAGTGTGGGAGAGACCCTGTGTGGAAGATAGACCGTGTGTGGGAGAGACTGTGTGTGTGGGAGAGGCCGTGAGTGTGGGAGAGACTGTGTGTGTGGGAGAGACTGTGTGTGTGGGAGAGACTGTGTGTGGGAGAGACCCTGTGTGGAAGATAGACCGTGTGTGGGAAAGTCAGTGTGTGTGTGGGAGAGAGCGTGTGTGTGTGGGGGAGACCCTGTGTGTGGGATAAACCGTGTGTGCGAGAGACTGTGTGTGTGGGAGACCCTGTGTGTGGGAGAGACATGGTGTGTGCAGTTATAGAAGGCCTGTGTGTGGGACAAATGAGTATTTTAAAGTGGGTCACCATCCCACAAGCCAGACCTCACAGTAAATGCCTTTACCCTTAGGCTGTTACTGTTTTGCGTGCGTGTGTGTGTGTGTGTGTGTGTGTGTGTGTGTGTGTGTGTGTGTGTGTGTGTGTGTGTGTGTGTGTGTATGTGTGTGTGTGTGTGTGTGTGTGTGTGTGTGTGTGTGTGTGTGTGTGTGCATTAGCAGCACATCCACTGGTCTCCATGGGTTGTTCACACTTTGGGATAACAGATGTCTGCTCACAAAGATGACAGATGAGACTTCCACAAGCTCTTAAACATCACTCTTCAGTTGAGCACTTGTGGGATGATCAAACACAGAGAGACTTTCCACACACAAAGCAAAGACACACACACACACACACCCACACACACACACACACTCAACCGAAGGAGTTCCACTTCACCAGAGACCACACTGACCCACGCAACTGCCTCTGACCACTGAGAGCTACAAAAACAATTTCTTTCTCCAATTTTGTGCAACACTTAGTACCCCACTGAGAAGGGCCCACCTTTCACATACACTCACTGGACACTATTACGCACACACTCACTGGACTCCATTACACACTCATAGAGGTATTGTACATGCGTGTACTTACAGAATGAAGGAAGCCTGTATGCACTTCTGTCCCCTCTACCCAACACAGCAGTAACATGGTGGTGTGGTAGCAGGTGTTGAGCAGGTATAAGCGTGTTGAAGGTTTTTTACTAAATGCTTAAAACTTTTTAAATTCAATTTTACAGTCTGATGCTGTGTAATCAGAGAAATATCTATCCATGCTTATATCAAGAGTGCAAGTCCCCTTACTCCTTCCCTCTAAGTGACAACCATCCCAGACAATTAAGACTCTACACCAGGGGTGTCAAATTCAATTGCACCAGGGGTCAGAACTCAAAGCACACTTTAGGTTGCAGGGTGAACTTCTTCTTTATCTCTTCTACTCTCTGTAGCTTCTGGTCTGCATTCAGATTTCTCAGGTTGTCCTGATGTTTTCCTCAAAGTGCCGTCTTAGATTAAATTCCTTAATTACAGCAACATTAGCTCCACAAATAAGACACACAGGTTTACTGGAAATGTCAATAAACATATTGTAGCGAAGGGAAGAAGCCAGAGGCATGAACACTTTTCATTCTAACTGTTTACTGAAGCCACCCAAACAACAATATCAGGAGAGAGAGAAAACTGCTTTACAGTGAAAACACAACGGTGACTACGTTGGAACCCGGGAGCATTCTGGGCAACATGAAAGCTCCGCCCCCTACTTACCAACTGTAGCACTATGAACACGACGCCACAATATT
>NC_135211.1:18174823-18244823 GCF_052324685.1 Brachyhypopomus gauderio | reverse complement strand
AATTCTCCCTGAGTGTGTGTCTGTGTCTCTCCCTGAGTGTGTGTCTATGTCTCTCTGTGTTCAATTAAAAAAAACAAGTTGTATGAATGTGTGTGTGCTTGTGTGCCCAGTGGTGGATGGTGCTCTGCCACTAGGGTCTGTCCTCTCTCCCCTTCCTGCACCCCATTCAGTCCCCCAGGGGGCTGTGGATCCCGGTAGAGAGTACGCTGTGCGCAATTGGCTGCCGCTTCTCGCCGGTGTGTGATTGGTTGTCTGTGACGTAGCTGTGTTTACAATTGTAAAGCGCCTTGGGTATCCTGATAAGGCGCTATATAAATTGAAACATTCATTCATTCATGTTTATACGTTTAACCAATATGTTTACAACTGCCAGACTGTTAGTGAACAATCTTAAACCTATCCCATGTATATATGTGTGCGTGTGTGCGTTTACAATATATGTGTGTGTGTACAATATGTGTGATGTGCATGTGTGTGCATGTGCAGTAGGTGTGGTGTTTGTGTGTAAATTAGGTGTGTGTGTGTGTGTGTGTGTGTGTGTGTGTGTGTGTGTGTACAGTAGGTGTGGTGTGTATGTACAGTAGGTGTGATGTGTGTGAGTGTGTGTGTGTGTGTGTGTGTGTGTGTGTACAGTAAGTGTGATGTGTGTGTGTGTGTACAATATGTGTGATGTGTGTGCATGTGCAGTAGGTGTGTGTGTGTACAGTAGGTGTGGTGTGTGTGTTGTGTGTGTACAGTAAGTGTTGTGTGTGTGTGTGTGTGTGTGTGTGTGTGTGTGTGTGTGTACAGTATGTGTGATGTGTGTGTGTGTACAGTAGGTCTGTGTACGGTAAGTGTGATTCACTATACATTCTTTTTTCTCAACTCGGTGTTCTCACTTTTAATGTTAACTATTCTATTATGTGCTTTGGCAACAGCTGTTAATTACAGCTGATGAGTGGGTGATTGGGGGGGAAGAGGGAGAGGGGGGAGAGGGTTAGACAGACAGAGAGAGAGAAAGTGTTAGATAGATAGATAGATAGATAGATAGATAGATAGATAGATAGATAGATAGATAGATGAGAAAAGAAGGAATATATATTTAGAGAGAGGAAAGGATGGGGGATAAATAGAGAGTGAGAGGTTTTACCCATAGGGACTATTACAGTAATGTAGAGCCCCAGGTCAAGAGCTCATCCTGTAAAACACTATAAACCCTCCATGGAGACCTACACATCATACACGCATGCTCATGCTCAAGGTTGCCAGGTCCACCGAAATACACACGACTGCAGCCAGCATAACTGCACTATAACAAGGATGCGTCACGTGTCTGAAATCACGCACAGTCTCAACTTGTCAGTGATTAATGGCTGCTGGATGAAGAAGGCCTTTGTTTGCCATGAAGTAACTGAACCCGTAATGAGTCCTCTTCCCTTGACCATGATCACACGGTTCTGCCCCGTCCAGCACACTGACAGTCCAGCCTTCTCCTGCCCTTCATGAACACACCCACTGAAGTGAAATGTACCGTGAAACTGAAGGTTGTGTCAGATACAAACGTCCTCTTATCTCGATGGAAACAACTAAACACAAACAGAGTATTTTGCCTTCGGTGCCACATACGGTTAAATGGATCTTTCAAACAGGATGAGGTAATAACGCATGTGTTTCTCCTGTACTGTATCTCCTCCCGTCTGCCAGAGGGTTACCACCGGCTGAAGCCCCCAACAAACAAAGCCTCTCCAGCAACCATCAAAACCAAGCCATGCTTCACAACATCCAGGGAACACGTGAAGAACAAAGGAACTAGAGAGAAGGAGGGAGAACCTTCTAGAGGCGTCTCAACCCTCATAGGCTGGTATGATATGCCAACTCAACACTGGAGTTGGGCTGGTGTATTTAGCTCTTCGTACTAAATAATTACAGTACTGTGAACATTTGTGTATGTAGGTGTGTGTGTGTGTGTGTGTGTGTGTGTGTGTGTGTGTGTGTGTGTGTGTGTAGGTTTGTGTGTGTGTGTGTGTGTGTGTGTGTGTGTAGGTTTGTGGGAGTGTGTGTGTGTGTGTGTGTGTGTGTGTGTGTGTGTGTGTGTGTGTGTGTGTGTGTGTGTGTGTGTGTGTTATTTGGGTGTGTGTGTGTGTGTGTGCGTGTGTGTGTGTGTGTGTGTGTGTGTGTGTGTGTGTGTGTGTGAGCGTACTTGTGTCCAGATTCATGAGCGATGGTAAAGGCGAGGCCCAGTCCAGTGTCTTCGTTTATTGTGCAGCTGCGATATTTACTACACATACCACTGATGGGGGCAAATCCTGCAGAGAGACAGTTCAGAGGGGAAGACAGGACATAGAGAAACAGAACAGAGGGTGAGACAGTACAGAGGGTGAGACAGTACAGAGGGTGTGACAGCACACATCACAGCTGCATGTCCATGTCAGTGGTTAAATAAACAAGAGAATCAACCAAGCACAGCAGGAACATCACCAGCTCTTTGAAACTGTCAGCACGTTCTCCTCCAAACATACACTTAACCTCCACACCCTCGGAGCTGAGGATGTGCTCAGAAGACAAAGGGAAATCTGTGGGTTGAGTTACACATCACATACAGCCCAAACCAAAGCAGCCCTCTGCCCTGCGAGGCTGATCCCAGGCTACACACGCCTGTCTCCTGGTGCTCCAGAGTGGAGCTCAGTGCGTTTGGCTCACGCCTCTGTGTAAAGTGGAGCAGTGTAGGTTGCCAGATGACTGGGAAGTGAAGCGTGACTTCATCTGGGCTTCACCAAGGCTGAGTCCACAGTCCCGCAGTCCCGCAGTCCCGCAGTCCCGCAGTCCCGCAGCCCCACAGTCCCACAGTCATACAGTCCTACAGTCCTACAGTTTTGCAGTCCCACAGTCCAACAGTCCCATAGTCCTACAGTCCCACAGTCCCATAGTCCCATAGTCCCACAGTCCTACAGTCCCGCAGTCCTACAGTCCTACAGTCCCACAGTCCCATAGTCCTACAGTCCCACAGTCCCATAGTCCCACAGTCCTACAGTCCTACAGTCCCATAGTCCCATAGTCCCATAGTCCCACAGTCCCATAGTCCCACAGTCCTACAGTCCTACAGTCCCATAGTCCCATAGTCCCATAGTCCCACAGTCCTACAGTCCCATAGTCCCACAGTCCTACAGTCCTACAGTCCCATAGTCCCATAGTCCCATAGTCCCACAGTCCTACAGTCCCATAGTCCCACAGTCCTACAGTCCTACAGTCCCATAGTCCCATAGTCCCATAGTCCCACAGTCCCACAGTCCCATAGTCCCATAGTTATACAGTCCCGCAGTCCTACAGTCCCACAGCCCCACAGCCCCACAGTTCTACAGTCCCATAGTCCCACAGTCCGACAGTCCCACAGTTCTACAGTCCCACAGTCCCACAGCCCCAGTCCCACAGTCCTGCAGTCCCACAGTCCCACAGTCCTACAGTCCTACAGTCCCGCAGTCCTACAGTCCCACAGCCCCACAGTCCCGCAGTCCTACAGTCCCACAGTCCTACAGTCCCGCAGTCCTACAGTCCCACAGCCCCACAGTCCTACAGTCCACCAGTCCCACAGCCCCACAGTCCACCAGTCCCACAGTCCCGCAGTCCCACAGCCCCACAGTCCACCAGTCCCACAGTCCCACAGTCCCACAGTCCTACAGTCCCACAGTCCCACAGTCCCACAGCCCCACAGTCCCACAGCCCCACAGTCCCACAGTCCCGCAGTCCCACAGCCCCACAGTCCCGCAGTCCTACAGTCCTGCAGTCCCACAGTCCCACAGTCCCACAGTCCACCAGTTCCAGGCCAAGCGAAGCTCCATCTCAGCCCTGGAGAGCTCCAGTGAGACAGGAGAGATCTGTGCCCCAACCACCCCCCTGTCTTAGTGGTCTTACCCAGGGAGAGATCTGTGCCCCAACCACCCCCCTGTCTTAGTGGTCTTACCCAGGGAGAGATCTGTGCCCCAACCACCCCTCTGTGTTAGTGGTCTTACCCAGGGAGAGATCTGTGCCCCAACCACCCCCCTGTGTTAGTGGTCTTACCCAGGGAGAGATCTGTGCCCCAACCACCCCTCTGTGTTAGTGGTCTTACCCAGGGAGAGATCTGTGCCCCAACCACCCCTCTGTGTTAGTGGTCTTACCCAGGGTGTCACATGGTTCGTTCTTCCACGAGCAGATGTCCAGGCCCGTCAGGAGCACTGCATGGTCATGCCTCTTGCCATTTTTACCCAGAAGCCCTGATTGCCACTGGCAGAAACTATTCAGTGATTGGTCGGCGTGGTGGCTGATGGACAGGCCCAGCTACAGCCAAGGTGAATGGGGGGGACATGATGGAGATTGGACAATGAGAAAATAAACAGGAAGCAGAAAGCGATTTGCCTTTGGTGTAAACCTGAAATACCTCACATTATTCTTTCATCCATTAAAAAATCTTAAAGCTGTTTTCATCATGAAAAAAGAACAGAAAAAATAAGAAAAAAACAGTAACTAGTCGCAAAAATGTGAATTCAACTAACTCCATCTTACCGGGTCTTGTTCAAGGAGGAGCAGACTGACAACAACAATATTGATATCTGTTCCAATGGTGCCATCTTTGAAGAGGCTGGAGACCTGTTAAAACCAGACACATACACACACACACACACACACACACACACACACACACACACACATACACACACACACAGCCATATGCAACCTTTACACATGCCTGTAAGTAAATTCACCATGAGCATGATTAATGGCATGTATGCAAGGCCCCATCTGACCATGTTCATGACGGTGAGGATGTAGGTGGTGACGTTGTCTCTCCCGTGTTTCTCCATCATCCTCCTGTCAGCCACAACCAGAGTTTCCACATTCAGGCCCCCCACCTGGTCAGACGTGATCGGAGAGCGCCTCACCCGTCCGGACTGCTCAAACTCATCAGGCATGATGAAGCGATCCTCTACAGGGGGCTTGGGCATGTCTGTGGTCAATCATAAAGAGAAAAAGGGAAGGAGAGAGAGAGAGAAAGTGAGACAAAGAAAGTAGATTGCAGGAGAGAGGTGGAAATAAAAAGGAAGACAGAGTGAGCGACAGATAGACAAAGAGACAGAGAGAATGAGTGATAGAAAGACAGAGTTAGAGAGACAGAGAGACAGTTAGAGAGACAGAGAGGCAGTTAGAGAGACAGAGAGACAGTTAGAGAGACAGAGAGGCAGTTAGAGAGACAGAGAGACAGTTAGAGAGACAGAGAGGCAGTTAGAGAGACAGAGAGACAGTTAGAGAGACAGAGAGGCAGTTAGAGAGACAGAGAGACAGTTAGTGATAGGGAGTTCAAACAGCTGCTCCTCCCCTTCCCTGACATGCTCCCTGACTGTGGTGAGGAGATGTTAACCAAGCAGGAAATATTGACACTGATTCACTTTATGAGCTGTTTCCTACAATTCCTTCAACAAAGAGAGAAGGCACCAAGCTCCCTAAAGAATGTTAGCGTTAACGTGTTAATGTTAATGCTAATGCTAAACGGAAATTCCGCAGGCTAACCACACATTCTACATTCTATTCTGATCACATACTATACCGATCACACATTCTACACCCGATCACATACTTGATCAATCATATTCTGCACCTGATCAAACATTAGTATCCATTTCGTCTAGAGTGGTACTCCGCATGGTTCAGAAACTGTTGTCTCATTAGCTAGCAGGGCATCTCGGGAGGCAAAGAAGCGCCTCCTGGTGGCAGGGGTGCTGTGTGCTTTCTTTGTGCATGCAGACTCAAACAGAAGGGATGAGGTGTCCTTACATACACTGCTTGCGGCTTCCACAGAAGTGCTGCTTCTGAAACCTGTGCTGGGAGTCTCGGTGGGCTTGCTGACGGTGCTGATGGTGCTGACGGTGCTGATGGTGGTGATGGTGCTGATGGTGCTGATGGTGGTGGTGGGGTTTGTGTGCTGTTGTGGGAGTGCCGGCTCCACCCATGCTGCCCCCTTGTACTCTGCGCTCTGCTGAGCGTTTGTAAAGCACGTGCGGATGGTGACCAGAGGGGGCGCTGTAGTTGTGCTCCAAGGCCAAACGCTCCGGCAGAGGGCTGATTAAGAACTCCTCACCCGACAGCCGAATAAGACCTGACTACAGAACACAGACACATAAAAAAACAGATTAATTAATAACCTCACAGCAGAGCAGATAGACACAAAGATCCATCTGAACCAGAGAGAGCAGAAGGTACTCGTCATATAACAGATTAACAATGCCACTCTTCCTTTAGGACTTCCAAACCAACTAGGTTAAAAACTCCGCCAACCATTACCAATACCATTACCAACCTTCCTCAACAAAGCACCAAAATGTCCTCACACACACCTACATTCACCAGCGAAGCACCAAAATCCTCTTCAAAATACTTTTTTGAGATGGATTCAGAAAGTCTTTTACATTGGTAAAAGAACCACTGTAAACTTGAAACAATGTTCTGGATAGAGCGCACCACCTGAAATGCCATAATAACACCGGTCTGCACACAAACAAATAAAACAATGGAGGTAATAGTGCCTGGGGCAGATGCGGGGGCAGCCCTCTCCAAACTGCCCCGATCAGCACCCTGTTCTCACCACAACGTAGAGCCATGGGCCAGGTATGGTGTGTGTGTGTGTGTGTGTGTGTGTGTGTGTGTGTGTGTGTGTGTGTGTGTGTGTGTGTGTGTGTGTGTGTGTGTGTGTGTGTGTGTGTGTGTGTGTGTGTGTGTGTGTGTGAACACCCTCTCTCAACACAGCGTTTCAGTGATCCTCAACTGAGCCAGGATTCCTGGACTGAGGAGCTGAGCTGTGATGAAGAGGCTTAGCAAGACGATCCAAAGCTTCTCAGAAGTCCAACATTCAGCAAATTCCGGCTGCTGGTTATCAGTCTCCCAGAACAGGCATCACTGCAGCGTCACGAGTACAGCAGACGGATCAACGGCCTCGTCTCACTGAGAACAGGCTTAGGAGAGTGTTCCAGTGTGTGTGTGTGTGTGTGTGTGTGTGTGTGTGTGTGTGTGTGTGTGTGTGTGTGTGTGTGTGTGTGTGTGTGTGTGTGTGTGTGTGCGTGTGAACAGAAAGTACAGACACATGGCTGACAGAGTCTCTTTAAGGACCTTAAACACAGACAATCAACCCTGAGAAAACCTCTTCTGCCGATTCAGACAGTCTGCTACAGACTCCCACACTCATGAGAGACTATCACTAGTGGCAAAAGGAGCCTCTTTCACCTCACCACGTGTGTGTGTGTGTGTGTGTGTGTGTGTGTGTGTGTGTGTGTGTGTGTGTGTGTGTGTGTGTGTGTGTGTGTGTGTGTGTGTGTGTGTGTGTGTGTGTCTTTGTCAGATGGTGTGTCTGGCAGTTAAGTGGAGAAAGAGCTTGGGTGTCCAGTTGACAAATGAGGTGTGAGGTTAAAGGTGAAGCAAAACTTTATCATCTTCAATGAAACGTCACATCATCGTGAAGGCCTACACATCTACACACACGCGCACACACACTTTAAAAAAATATTTTATTATAGGGCTATGCTTATATTACGACTATAAATACATTCCCAAATTTTGTTGGATTAGAAATAAAGAACCAACAATTAACCAACCAGCAGACAGCCCAGCAATCGAGCCCTAGTATAACCCAGAAGTGTGATTGGTCAGATCTCCACTCCCAACCCCACTGGCTTTGTTTCCACTAAATACAGTAATCACTCAGCATGAACTCCTCTGTGGACAAACTGGAGTGAGGAACGCCCTGACCCTCACCCTCACACTACCAACGTCATTAATGTTTGAGCCTCCCGACGGTCACACACACACCATGTGCTGTGTTAAAGTACTTACACACACACACATCATGTGAAGTGTTAATGTAGTTACACACATCATGTGAAGTGTTAATGTACTTACACGCATCATGTGAAGTGTTAATGTAGTTACACACATCATGTGAAGTGTTAATGTACTTACACGCATCATGTGAAGTGTTAATGTAGTTACACACATCATGTGAAGTGTTAATGTACTTACACACATCATGTGAAGTGTTAATGTAGGTACACGCATCATGTGAAGTGTTAATGTACTTACACGCATCATGTGAAGTGTTAATGTAGTTACACACATCATGTGAAGTGTTAATGTACTTACACACATCATGTGAAGTGTTAATGTAGTTACACACATCATGTAAAGTGTTAATGTACTTACACACATCATGTGAAGTGTTAATGTAGTTACACACATCATGTGCTGTGTTAATGTAGTTACACACATCATGTGAAGTGTTAATGTACTTACACACATCATGTGAAGTGTTAATGTAGTTACACGCATCATGTGAAGTGTTAATGTAGTTACACGCACCATGTGCTGTGTTAATGTACTTACACGGATCATGTGAAGTGTTAATGTAGTTACACGCATCATGTGAAGTGTTAATGTAGTTACACACACCATGTGAAGTGTTAATGTAGTTACACACATCATGTGAAGTGTTAATGTAGTTACACGCATCATGTGAAGTGTTAATGTAGTTACACACACCATGTGCTGTGTTAATGTACTTACACGCATCATGTGAAGTGTTAATGTAGTTACACACATCATGTGAAGTGTTAATGTAGGTACACACATCATGTGAAGTGTTAATGTAGTTACACACACCATGTGAAGTGTTAATGTAGTTACACACATCATGTGAAGTGTTAATGTAGTTACACGCATCATGTGCTGTGTTAATATAGTTACACGCATCATGTGAAGTGTTAATGTACTTACACACATCATGTGAAGTGTTAATGTAGTTACACACATCATGTGAAGTGTTAATGTAGTTACACGCACCATGTGAAGTGTTAATGTAGTTACACGCATCATGTGAAGTGGTAATGTAGTTACACACACCATGTGAAGTGTTAATGTAGTTACACACATCATGTGAAGTGTTAATGTAGTTACACGCACCATGTGAAGTGTTAATGTAGTTACACGCATCATGTGAAGTGGTAATGTAGTTACACACATCATGTGAAGTGTTAATGTAGTTACACACATCATGTGAAGTGTTAATGTAGTTACACGCACCATGTGAAGTGTTAATGTAGTTACACACACCATGTGAAGTGTTAATGTAGTTACACACATCATGTGAAGTGTTAATGTTTGCTCTACCTCTGTCTCTCACTATTCTGCCCTCACAGGCCAAAAACATACAGACCAGTGGAAGTGGTTGGGTGACCCTCAGTAGCTGGTCATGCTGGGAAAACAGCAACCAACCAACAGACCAACCAACCACCCGCCACCACCCAGAACTCTCTTGCCCCATTTGCCCTCTGTCTTGCCCCCCTACCGTCTCTCTTGCCCCCTCTGCCCTACAGTTGGCTAGAGGGTGAACAGCACTGCTCCTGACTACAGCTGCAGCAGTAAACGTCTGGATTGGACAAGCTGTCTGCAAACACCATGGTCATTTGATCCCATACAGAACAGGATCAAAAAGGCATTATAGAGGGGAGCTGTAGGTGCCGATTGGACGGTTCTCAATGTCACCATGCTCATGGCAGTACTGCGATTGGACGGTTCTCAATGACACCGTTCTGACAATAGTACTCTGATTGAAGCATTCTCAATGACACCATACTCACAGCAGAACTGTTATTGGATGGTTCTCAATGACACCATACTCACAGCAGAACTGTTATTGGATGGTTCTCGATGACACTGTGCTCACAGCAGTACTCTGATTGGAGAGTATACATACTATACTGGATATAGTGGATCTTTTATATACTGGATCTTTTTTCACATATATATACTGAATCTATTCTGGATCTTTTTTCACAATCAGATAACGTGCAAATCTCCCAAGATACTGATAGGATATAATTTACTCTATACCAATAACAGGGCTTTTTCATGGCTTTTCATGATAAATACCCAGATCCCTCTATTATTAGTGAACTGAAATTACAATGTAGTTCTGTGTGTTTACCATAAAAAGCCGCATCAGTGGTCCAAGAACTGTAGATGTTATAAAAACACAAAGCTCGTGGCAAGACCACTCAGACTGCAGCACTGAGCTCTGTGACGTGCTGCTTTTAAACACGGAGCAGCACCTCAAATGTTTCCATCCTTCATTACATCCTTTTATTTATGATTATTGCCAGGAAAAAAACAACATTTTTAAACTCCATCCTTTCAAATGAAATAAATCCGGTAGCATTAGCAAAAGAATGACATAACTTCTCGTGCACACACACACACACACACACACACACACAACAAGCATGCATACACACACACACACACACACACACACACACACACACACACACACACAACAAGCATGCATACACACACACACACACACACACACACACACACACACACACACACACACACACACACACACACAAGCATGCATACACACACACACACACACACACACACACACAACAAGCATGCATACACACACACACACACACACACACACACAACAAGCATGCATACACACACACACACACACACAAAAAACAACCCTTCACTCTCACGAATCTTCAAAAGCCTTCTCACGGGTAACCTTGTTAGCATACAGCTCATGATCTCGTTATCAGCGTCCTGTGGAACGCCTCCCTTAGCTCCAACAGCCACCCGTCATCCACCCGCCATCCATTCCCCATCCACCCCCCCATCCACCTCCACTCTAACCCTAACACCCCCCCCCCCCCCCCCCCCCCCACGGGAACTACGCGGTTCACACGTCTGACGGGCTCCCACGTCCCTGTAATCTGCCACACACCATTATCACACGCATATTCCATTGGTCTCAGTGACAGTCTGACCTTTACTGACAGATACCTAAACTCCCACTGATGTACCCTTCCTCCATTATTAGTGTCCGTTCCGACACCCTCAGCATAGCTGTGGTTCTTTGTGTGAAGAGAACTGAGAGTGGAGTGAGAATAGCGCTCCCTGCAGGTCCCCGATAATAAACTTGCACCTTCGTGTGTTTGACAGTCAGTGCAGGTCACTGAATACTTACACCCTGACAACCACTGATCCAGAAGGCCCTATCACCATGACTAAAGAAACTGTGTCAAGTGCTCTAAATAGCCAATTTCCACCTTAATTAACAGCTTGGAACACAAGGCTCATTCATTCAAACTCATTCATTCATGACTTCACCACACATCTCTTCCGCTTGGCAATGCCTTGGGCTTCAGAATAATGTACTTTGATCTTTGACCTGGGCGATTTTATTTAAAACTGTATGTTTCCTTATTTGCTTTAAAAATACTATATTATAAAATACTACACAAACAGAAACATAAAATAAAATTTATGGAAACAAAAGCAACAAATGCCTTCAACTGTCTTCAAATATTGGACTGGCATCATAATCTTATCCTGTCTATAATGTATATTATTATTCAGTCCATCACAAACTAGACTATTTTTAAGTAAAAGATGTGTAACGTCATAAAAGAATGAACATACCCTTTAGACAAAAACATAGCTCTGTAAAAACCTAATAGACTCCCAGAGGTATATGATATTTCAAAGGCAAGTAAAATGAAATCCCTTCTCCTCATGTGGTTTCACTCTGATGTGGCACAAGCTTTAGTTATCTCTTCATCACTTCAGAGGTACGGGCGTGAGGTCTGTGAAGATGAGGCAGTCATGGTCTACTACTTAAACTGTTATGTTTTAATTTTACACAGACACACTCCGACATCAGAGCCCTTCGATGCTCAGTCCGCCTCCTTAGGGAAGATGAGATTCATCAGACACTCTAGGCTGAATGTCTGAGACAGCAGAGGCATTAATTGGCGTCTCTCTGAAGAGAAGCATGGAAGCACTAACCAACCTTTCCGTTCATGCTGTTTTGTCAGGCCTGCCCCGCAGTACAGTACGTCTGCCCCGCACTACTGTACGTCTGCCCCGCAGTACAGTACGTCTGCCCCGCACTACTGTACGTCTGCCCCGCAGTACAGTACGTCTGCCCCGCACTACTGTACGTCTGCCCCGCAGTACAGTACGTCTGCCCCGCAGTACAGTACGTCTGCCCCGCACTACTGTACGTCTGCCCCGCACTACAGTACGTCTGTCCCGCACTACAGTACGTCTGCCCCGCACTACTGTACGTCTGTCCCGCACTACAGTACGTCTGCCCCGCACTACAGTACGTCTGTCCCGCACTACAGTACGTCTGCCCCGCAGTACAGTACGTCTGCCCCGCACTACTGTACGTCTGCCCCGCAGTACAGTACGTCTGCCCCGCACTACTGTACGTCTGCCCCGCAGTACAGTACGTCTGCCCCGCAGTACAGTACGTCTGCCCCGCACTACTGTACGTCTGCCCCGCACTACAGTACGTCTGTCCCGCACTACTGTACGTCTGCCCCGCACTACTGTACGTCTGCCCCGCACTACAGTACGTCTGTCCCACACTACAGTACGTCTGCCCCACACTACTGTACGTCTGTCCCGCACTACAGTACGTCTGCCCCGCGTGTTTTTCCTGCAACATAGGGCTTCATTTGTTGTCCTTCTTTAAGAGAAGATCAGCAAGAGAATGAAAAATAACATAATTAGCATCTCTTTCTGTAAACACAAGCTGCTTTTATGGCTTCCAAGCATGATATTATATTCTAAATGAGTAAGTGTTTACACGCCGTTAAAGATCATTAAGAGTGACTGCTTATTATTGAGCTTCAAAACCATCTGAAGGCCAGCACAGGAGCACATCTGTCCAGGCCTGCGTGGGCTCAGGGCCTACACTGGAACATCTGTCCAGGCCAGTGTGGACTCGGAGGGGGATCTCCACCTCTCATCCCAGCCTCAGGGTGGAGGATCACACAATCGCTGCCCCAGAATGGCACAGCCCCCACCTGCAGGCTTCACAGCAGGTTTGGATATACTCAAGCTTCCTCTTTACACGGTGCACACGAACAGAAACCCGTCCCAGACACCGTTTCACAAGCTTCATCGCAAACATGCCAGCAGTCATAAATGTCCGTGAGTTACGTGTTTAGTGAAGCAGAATCATGCAGCTACCGCATTCATGCTCATTATCAGCGTGCGTCGAGAGTCCAGTCAGCATTACTGCACACATCCGGCTCTACCATCACGCACACATCCACCGTCGGGCCTCCGCGGATTTACGAAGTTGAATCTCAGGTGATTTGGCATCATTAAATATCCATTAGAACAATGGGCACTCACTAAACATTGTCTAAATATTCTCTTTGGCATAAGAGAGAGAAGGTGTGTCTGGAAGCAGGACATTCAGCCCAGTTCTCTTATCTGTGAGATCTTCCTCAGTGTTTCCTGCGGGCAGGGCTCACGGGATCAGTGTTCCACAACTGAGCCGCTCCCTCCAAGAGGAAGACTACCCTACAGGCAGAACGCTTAGGAATCAACTAGTTCCAACTTAGTCACTCCCTAAGAGCCATAAATAAAGAGTGGGGGGTGAGTTGGGGAAGAGGAGGGGGCAGGACTCTGGTAGGCCGAGGCATCTGCAGCTGATCATCCCAGCAGGGTTCCCCCGAGGAAGAGAGGACCAACAGCTTTTGAAGCAGTGTTCACTCAAGCCTTTACCAGCCACAGCTGACATATGCCGTATAAACACAAAGCACATTTGCCGAATTTCCAACTGAAGCTCACAGCAAAGCCAACCTATTACACTCTCCTCTGTGAATTATTAAACTGTTTCAATTTCAGACAATGCAAACATGTCACTGCAATTGATGAATTCATTCCATAGGTCATCCAGATTCATTCCATAGGTCATCCAGATTCATTCCATAGGTCATCCAGAAATGCCAGGATGGATGATGCGTCACATGCCCCTGGGCTCCAGTGTCCAGTGCCTCCACTGTCAACAACACAAGCATGTCCTTATCTAACCTTTTGCTGTCTCAGGGAAAGCATGAAAAAGCCTTTAGAACATAATTAGACTGTAAGAAGGAATGGTGGGGTGGTAAAACTCCAGGCCTTGGGACTGTCTCCCTTGTTATATGTGAAGCCCAGTAATCCATCTGCTCTGTCAGCACTGGCCTGACAACCTCCTCAGTGCTGCCCATTACTCTGGGAGCCTCTGGGAGACGGAGAGCTGTGCTGTGATTGGTGAAAACCTCCTGACCACCTCACCAGCCCAGCTCCGCCCACCATCAGCCAACAGCCACTACATCACTGTCACTATGGACACCACCAGGGACCAGGGTCCGACTGCTCCCAGGGTTATGATGGCATAAGGGCCTCCGAGGGCCATTTGTAACTACAAAGGAGCCAAGCTAACACTTACCTCGTTTTCAATTTGTCCCTCTGCCCTTCTGAAATGAGGACAGAGATAAATGGCCCATGAGAGCCCAGCAAGTCCCAGGTGAGTCTCTACCTGAGACAACCAGAAGGCAGACTCCGCCCCCGAGCCATTAGCAGCAGAAAGCCAGCTGCAGCTGCTCTGGCTGTTAGCAGCATGTGGGCTGAATTTAAGTGAAGGTTATAGGGTGAATTTGGGGGTTTTGTGGGCAGGATTTGTGGGCATGTTGTGCCTGATTAAACAGTATTGATCATTTAACATCTTGAAATTCCAGGGGTACAGTAAAAAAAACTGTTAGCCAGTTAAATCAACTCCAGGCATACTGTAAAAGTGTTAGCCAATCAGCTTCATGCATTCTGTAAAACCCTCTTAGCCAATCATTTCAAGTCATGTTCTCAAGCTCACAACCCCATGGATAATATTAAGTTCCACTAAACTCAAACACCGACACCCACAGAAACACAGACACACACACAAACACACAGAGTGTTATCCTCCCACACACAGCAGGAGACATCCTCACTTACCCATCCCTAAGTGGAATCCCACACGCTAACAATTCCAACCTAACACACCAGGTGTTGTACTGAATAAACACAGCTGAAGAGCTGCAGAGACCATGCTCGTGCATACACACACACACATACACACACACACACACACACAAGCACCTCTGTCCACACCTCATACATTCAGATAGACGAGTACACAAGAGAGGAGAGGCAGGTCAGGGAGACCCTGTAAACCCAGTGAGACCCCCTTAGGTGTGACGAGTGAGCACAGTAGGACCTTCTCCAGCATGATGAGTCAGGAAACCACCACCAAACAAGCTCCTGGCCACACTCAGGTCATCTCAGAAACACTCCGTAACATCTGCAGAACACAGGAACCCACAGGAGCCCTCAGGAACCCAGCACACCCTGCTCTACAGTTTCATCCTAAAGCAGTTATACTTTTACCTTTAACTCCAGGTACATTGTGAAGTTATCAATCCTAAGGCATATTATTTAGCATCTGCTTTATAAGTACCATGAGACTACAATGGAAGGTGTGTAGTTGGTCTCAACACTGAGAGATCAAAGTTCTCCTTCATCAAGATTAAGTTGCTAAAACACTAATGTAGTTCTTAAAAGCGAGACATTCCAGAGACACTCCAGCTGGATGGACACTCTCTGCTTAGGACACTGCATCATCCTCCAAGTACCTTAGAGAAGCTACAAGTATGTGTTCTACTGGATAACAGGATTGGTCCCCAGTTGGTTTGGCTGCCTGAGCTGTTCAAACATGCTTGTGAAGGTAGGCCAGGTTGGCTGGAAGAAGACGAGCAGCCTGTGTGGACTGGTGAATGGTGATTTTGTGCAGGACATTCTCCTGTGATAAGTACACAGGAGTTCAGGGAGGTCCAGTGTGAAGGTTCCCCACCGCCTGGTCACTGGGCAGCAAAACACACACCTTCCTTCCTGTTGTGCAATAGCAGGTACACAGCACATTTGTGATGTCAGTCTTCAGTGTTCACCTTTCTTGAAGCATGCAGAAGCAGTGTTCTCAGTATTCTAAATGCATATAGAGTTTTCTCATTGTTCTAGAGGCACACAGAAGCAGTGCTCAAAGTGTTCTAGAAGCACACAGAAGCAATGCTCTTATTGTTCTAGAAGCATACAGAAGCAATGCGCTTATTGTTCTAGAAGCATACAGAAGCAACACCCCCAGTGTTCTAGAAGCAGGGTGAAACAATAGTGGCTTCCATCACTCATTAATAGCCCAGAGCGGTGTGGCCCCCCTCCAGACAATCGGCGTGTTCTCCTTCAGAGGCAGGACACCGTGCAGTGCAGTGATTAAAAACACGTCTTTAAATAATAGGGATTTACAAAGCAAATCCTCCTGCTCCTGATTTATTTGGATCCTGCTGCCTGCTCTGCATTTAACAACACAATCTATCTCCATCTGGCATCACAGGCCACTGTCTACCAGAAGGCAAGAAATCTGACAAAGGCAAACAGGCCTTGATTTCTGTTGGTACATCTGGTAGCTCATCAAGCAGCATACAGCGACGTATAGGATCGGCAGCAACGCCCAGACGAGGAGCTTGAGTGTCTTCACCTTCACATTCACACTCTTCCAGCGGAGAAGCTCTCTCACCTCTAAAGGACACACACTTATCCTCAGCCCTCACGGCTCACACACCTGCTGAGCGCGAATGGATCCTCGTTTGTAGTTAATCCTAAACCTCAAAGGCTGATGACACGGAGGGGTTAAACTCCACTGCGACACATTCATATTCATTCTACAACCAAACAAAAAAACTGAGAGATGAGAAGAGGAAGAGAGAAAGAAAGAGATAGTTTCTTCTTTTCACTTAAAACACGAAACGTGAATGGACACTCACACTGGTCTGGTGAGGTGTATATAAAATATAGGAAAGTGTGAGCACTTTCCACTGGGCTCTGCATGAATCCACTACGGCTCCATTCAGGCTTGAAAAGAACGGAAAAGAGCCCTAACAGAAAGGCTGAAGACGTGGTGGTGGTGGTGGTGGTGGTGGTGGTGGTGCAATGGGAGGGGGCCCAGATCAAAGAGTCTTTCCAGTCAAATGCAACTGCTCCCAAATCACATTTAGCTGTTGTACAGTTTCGACAGAATGGATGACTGCTGTTTTATTATGGACAGGGTAGCGCTAATGGCAAAGACAATGTAGGGATCAGAGCCACCAGCCAAGTGGCCACACCAGCACTGGCACCAAAATGAAGAAAAGGGAGGAGCAGCAGTAACAAGGCGCTGAAATCCTGGGAGGCACTGAAATCCCGTGAGCAGGAGCTAGAGGCTCCGCAGGCTCAGGACACTTTATCCCGCAGTCCTGACAGGACCCAGCACAGCAGCAGCCAGACAGCAGCCCGGCCCCAGAGAGACACTGCACACCACACTCACCCAACACTGCACACCACACTCACCCAACACTGCACACAAGTCAATAACCACCCAATCTCTGTGTCACTACTTGGATTTCTTGTTTTCTTTCTTTCTCTCTCTTGTGTACTATGTCAATCACTCACTGGCATTATTTTACTCCAGGCTGTGTCTGTTTCTCTCTGTCTGTTTCTTTCTCTCACTTTGTCTTTTACTCTCTCACTCTGTTTCTCACCGTCTGTTACTCTCTTGTTCTGTTTCTCACTCTCTCTTTATCTCTCACTCTGTTTCTCATTCTGTTTTTCTCACTCTCTCTCTTTGTTTCTGTCTGTTTCTATCTCAATTTCACTCTCTCACTCTGTTTCTCTTTCTCACTCTCTCCGTTTTTCTATTTCTCACTCTCTCCCTGTTTTTCTCTTACTCTCTCTCTGTTTCTCTCTCACTCTCTCTTCACTCCTCTTTGTCTCCTTTCTCCAACACTTCATTCTCACTCTTTCTCTCCTGCACTGCACTTTCAACAAGTCACTACAGCACCACAGCTGGGCAGCCCGCACACACACGCGCACGCGCGCACACACACACACACACACACATACTCACAATCACAAATGCTGAAATGCAGACAAGCAGCTCACCAGTCCTGTGCACGTAGAGATGGCCACAGCGGAGACTGAGTGGTTCTTCACAGTGCCCTGATACAGACAGCTCTGAACAGCCGGATCCAGCATGGCTGCGGTAATGCCGTCTGAGCGGAAGGTCTGCACGGTGAAGCCCTCGGCCAGCACGCCGGACGGCCACAGGTCCAGGTATAACTCCTTGCCAAAAGCAGAGAGCTGGTAGTGAACGGAACCCCAACCATCTGACAGGGACCTTCGGCCCCGGCGCCTGGACACATCATGGGAAATGTAGTCTCCTCCAGAGTCCACCTCAACTGGCGTCACAAACGTGTAATCTGAGAAGACCGACAAAAACCACTGTAAATGCACATTATTTACACAGTTATACAGTTATACTGTACATATCTGTACTATTTACATGTAGGCATAAAGTATGTATGTGTACTATACATAGGCCTATACTGTGCATTTATGTAGATTTGATATAGACTAGAGATATTAAAATGACATTAAAAATACTGGCATGTTGCAAAACAGAAAGCTGGGTGCACTGTAGTAACTATATTTCTCTGATATGACAGCACTGTGGCGATAAAGCATTATTTAATTTCCTGTGCCTGAGGCTCCCAACATCTCACTCCCAACAAGCCTGCGACTGAAGGCACGTGGACGTCTAGATGCGGTGTATTACGCCAGAAAGACAAGCAAGAGGCAAGCAAATACTCCACATCTCTCCCCCGCGTGCCCAGTCCTGCGCGGAGCAGACTTCAGCTGCAGGGAATCCCTCAAAGCAGGGGTCGCGCGCGCCAGCATGCTTCCTCGTGCGTAGGAAGGGGGGCAGATGGGACATCCTAAACTACACTTAATTCACGTAACATTTGTGACACACTTAAGACTGTGTGTCTTTCGGGTCGGAAGCCAAATATGTCGCGCGGCGCGGACCGCAACGTTTCTCATGCTTTGCACACGACATGTGGGGGATCGCAGGACACTGGTCACTCGCTTTGGGGAAAGTGAGAGAAAGCTTCAACAGCATGTGATGAACTAACACACTGACCGTGATTCAGACCGCTGTGAGCGCCGGTAAACGAAGCAGACACTGCAGACATGGAACGGGGACAATATATTTGCACAATATATGTCTGCAAAAAAGAAAAAAACAAACTGTGTCAAAATGTTCATTAAACGTTTAAAAGAATTAGAAAAACTGATTGCTAAGTCACCTGCCTTCATAATGGTTCCAAGCCACAAAGCCGTTAAGAATCGCCCACACGTGCAGTTGGCAAATGCAGTTGAAAAGGTCCAGATCAGCAAGAAAAAGTGCTCCATGTTGCGCCTCACCTTGTCAAAAACCCCAAAACATTAATCCACTGATACACGCGATGCAACCGACATACATCGCTAAATATTTCTTCTTGCTAACCTGACACACATTGCCAGATGCTTTGACCGTCTTCTGCGCCTGTCCTTACGTTAAGCCCACCGGGTCCATTTGAAGTTGTGCTCGCAGAGGTGAGGCGCTCTACTGCGACTCTCGCGCAGACAGGTAGATTTGTGCACGCTCTGCAGCGCTGGCTCCGCGCGCTTGGGACGGGGCACTAGTCAGCTCGTGCAGCCACGGCACGAGAACACTGGCACCGGTGCGTGGGGATGGGGGGATATCGACCAATCAGCGCACATTAACTGGCGATTTGGTAGGACTATTCGAGTTCCTGCAGACATCAGCGGATTGTCGCCAATTCTTTTCTTTTTGCATAAGAGAGATACCTATAGAGTTTTTAAAACATGTTTAGGCTGCCCAGGTTTTACCCTAACTGTCAGGATCGGTGGCGTTAAACACACAGCAAATGATGTATGACCACTGTAAATTTGACTGCATGGTGTAATGAAAATAAGCTAATTTGTGAGTATAATGTTGTGTTTTTACTGTCATCAAAGCTTTTCTTCCATGCAGATATCATCAAAGCTGAAACAAGGTGCATGCACACAAACACACACACACACACACACACACACACACACACACACACACACACACACACACACACACACACACACACACACACACACACACACACACACTCCTGCAGCTGCACAGGTGAGTGTGCAGGTATGCCTTCTTCTTCCTCACCCATGCAGAAATGAAAACCCTGTGAGCTTCACATGACATACTGATCTGCAGCTGTGCTAGTGTTGTATTGGAGGTACCACTGAGACACAATGCACCTCCTCTATGACAACAGCACCTCTATGACACCAGTACCTCCTCTATCACAACAGCACCTCTGTTACACCACCACCTCCTCTATCACACCAGCACCTCTATGAAACCAGCACCTCCTCTATGACACCAGCACCTCCTCTATCACACCAGCACTTCTATGACACCAGCACCTCCTCTATCACACCAGCACCTCCTCTATCACACCAGCACCTCTATGAAACCACCACCTCCTCTATCACACCAGCACCTCTATGACACCAGCACCTCCTCTATGACACCAGCACCTCTATTACACCAGCACCTCCTCTCCCACACCAGCACCTCTATGAAACCAGCACCTCCTCTATCACACCAGCACCTCTATGATATCAGCACCTCCTCTATCCCTCCAGCACCTCCTCTATGACACCAGCACCTCTATGACACCAGCACCTCCTCTATCAAACCAGCACCTCTATGACACCAGCGCCTCCTCTATCAAACCAGCATCTATGAAACCAGCACCTCCTCTATCACACCAGCACCTCTATGACACCAGCACCTCCTCTCCCACATCAGCACCTCTATGAAACCAGCACCTCCTCTATCACACCAGCACCTCTATGACATCAGCACCTCCTCTATCCCTCCAGCACCTCCTCTATCACACCAGCACCTCTATGAATCAGCACCTCCTCTATCACACCAGCACCTCTATGACACCAGTACCTCTGTTACACCAGCACATCCTCTATCATACCAGCACCTCCTCTGTCACACTACCACCTCCTCTATCACACTACCACCTCCTCTATCCCACCAGCACTTCTATGACACCAGCACCTCCTCTATCACACCAACACCTCTTCTATCACACCAGCACCTCTATGACACCAGCACCTCCTCTCCCACATCAGCACCTCTATGAAACCAGCACCTCCTCTATCACACCAGCACCTCTATGACATCAGCACCTCCTCTATCCCTCCAGCACCTCCTCTATCCCACCAGCACTTCTATGACACCAGCACCTCCTCTATCACACCAACACCTCTTCTATCACACCAGCACCTCTATGACACCAGTACCTCTGTTACACCAGCACATCCTCTATCATACCAGCACCTCCTCTATCACACTACCACCTCCTCTATCACACTACCACCTCCTCTATCACACTACCACCTCCTCTATCACACCAACACCTCTATCACACTACCACCTCCTCTATCACACTACCACCTCCTCTATCACACTACCACCTCCTCTATCACACTACCACCTCCTCTATCACACTACCACCTCCTCTATCACACTACCACCTCCTCTATCACACTACCACCTCCTCTATCACACTACCACCTCCTCTGTCACACTACCACCTCCTCTATCACACCAACACCTCTATCACACTACCACCTCCTCTATCACACTACCACCTCCTCTATCACACTACCACCTCCTCTATCCCACCAGCACTTCCTCTATCTCCTCTAGCTGATGAATAGACCAACACCAACCTGCCTACCACATGACACTGAACGCAAATATACACATTAGTGCAATAATCCACCTCACTGTCAATATCAAGCTTTTAATAGCTCTGTTAATAGAACACAGTCAGAGAATCATTTCGGGGTTATTTCGGGTCCTCAGTGATCAGACTCTCGGGTAATTTCGGGTGCTGTCAGATATTAAGTATACGCTCCTCCTTCACCATCGTCTGCGAGCTGAGCGGTTGCCACGGCAGCACCCACGAGTCTACCACCGAGTGGTCACCACGGCAGCACCCACAAGTCTGCCCCTCTCTGCTCATCCGCAGACTGAGTCTCCTTCCCCAGAGTCTCCTCCCACCCTGGAGCAGAGAGACCGCAGGGTGCGTAACCTCCCCCCTGCACACTTTCCCCTCAACTCGCCTCCAGTGTTCAGAATTGAATGGCTGAAATGGCATCAAAAACTTGTTAGAATGGGTCTCACTGCTCTCAACGTTTTGTTTTGTGTTTTCGGTGGTGTTTGAGGACACATATATATTTGGATCTGCAGAAATAAACTGCTGTAGTGGCTTGTCTGAGGTATTGATCACGAGACTCATGAATTATAGTGTATGACATAGACATGGTCATTAGCTCCACCCACCTACTTCAGAGTTTATTTAGATTGTCAGAAAAAACCCAAAGTCTTTTCTCTGTGTAAATGGCCTTCAGCCCTGACCTCATAACTCCACAACAACCTCATAACTCATATCACAACACAAAAATATCTCAGATATCTGCTGTCTCATCAGAGAACACTGACAGTTAACACTAACATTACAACTACTTCTACTCAGCCCTCCTGACAAATGGTGACGTTTGTGAGTGTGTGTGTGTGTGTGCGTGCGTGCGTGTGTGTGTGTGTGTGTGTGTGTGTGTGTGTGTGTGTGTGTGTGTGTGTGTGTGTGTGTGTGTGTGTGTGAATATGTGTGAAGCGACTGAGTGAGAGAAAGATAATGAAAAAGAGATGGATAGAGAGAATAAGAAGTAGAGGGAGAGAGACTTTGCATCTGTCAGTCAGAACTGGTGCCAAGAAAATATTTATTGTCTCATTATGGTTGCTTTGCGTGAGATTGTGGACCTCACTATACTGTCACATCAACAGCAGTCAGAGTGTACAGGGTTAGGAGCAGGACAACAGTCCAAGTGTGGAAATAAAGGGTTCTGCTCTTTGAAGCCATGGACAACAAGGACAGGATGGCAGAGTATTGTTTTGTGCCCCAGACAAAGCAGGGGCTCGGCTTTCTTGTTTATTTAAATACAAATCTATTGTGTGACTTGCAAAATTAAATTTCTCTTCTGTTTTTGTTTGTAGTCAGCGTATTTGTGATTTACGCAAGAGAAACCTCATAAGAGAACCCTCACAGGAGAGCCCTCATAAGAGAAACCTCCTAAGAGAACCCTCATAACAGAAACCTCACAGGAGAGCCCTCATAAGAGAGCCCTCATAAGAGAACCATCATAACAGAACCCTCACAGGAGAGCCCTCATAAGAGAACCCTTATAAGAGAATCCTCACAAGAGAAACCTTATAAGAGAAACCGATCATACCTTCACACTGAGCACACATGAGCTCTTCCTCTGTTTTCCATATTTTTTTCTTAGGTTTATGATTGGTGATGTAGTGATTTAATGTATGTCTGCTGTCTCATCTGTCCGCTCTTTGACTCTAGCCTGTTCTCACTGCATTTTCACCCTGCGTATGGATCCACTTCTGTCTGTTCTTGCACTAGAAATACTTTGCTGGAGTGACTACATGTTTTTCGAGCCCCAACCTTGTGACTGTAACCTTTTATTGGGTCATGCAATTTTATTTTTAATCAATAACTGTAAGTACAGTACAGTCAGTAACTGTATGTACAGTGTTGTCGTAACTATCATTATTATTATCATTAGGCCTTTGTGTAGAACAGTGGTGCTCTTGCGTAAGAGCATCCACACCAGGTTTAGTGAAAAGGAAGGAGTTATGACACCTGGCCCACTCAGCCAGCACACACACACACACACACACGCACACACACAAACACACACACACACACACACACACACACAAGCACTAAGTATTCACTCACCTGTAAGACCAGTATGTTTGTATACACACATACCCAGATTGTTTCTAAACTGCTCCCCTACATTAAATTACCTTGTTTATTCAGATCCAGACACTGTTTACTGTTTTAGTTTAAGTGGTAAACTCATGTCAGCTTTAATCCTTTTCTAACCAATTCACTTTGCTTGTTCACTTGTTTATATTTACAGTGATTACAAAAGAATTCTCAGCCAGAACACATTTAGTTTTTTTTTATTTGTTTCTCACATTTGTGTCAGTTTGTTAAACAAGTCAAAAGTGATTTAACAGCTCTAAGCAGCATGGCCTAGTCACTTCTGCCCAGTTAGCATGAGATTTGTAGAGGGCGATCTCATGAGATGTGCTCATCTCTTCCCAGATCAAGCAGCAGCAGCACTGATGTATTTTAAGCGCAGCGGTCTGTGGACGCAGGCAGAGAGAATGCCTACCCAGGGCCCTCACCCCCTCCCAGTGTCACAGTCTGGAGTTCCTACTCCTCCAACTCCAGCCTGGCCAGTCCCTGCCCAGAGCTCTTCTGGAAGTGGGAAACTTCAGGAGACCACAGCCTAGAAAAGATGTGCTAGAGAAGAAGGCAAATATTTGTTGTGAAACCTCTCTCTGTTTCTTTCTCTTTCATAACTGACCACAGTGACCAGAGAAGGCCTAGGGTCAAAATCTAGTCTGACCAAAACTCCAAATATAATAAACAAGGCACAAATATGGCACTCTCTGGCATTTCCGCATTCTGAAGTTTGGAAATTAGACAGTAAAAGCACATTTCTGAGCCTGTGGCCTTTGTAATTTTACAAATTGGTATGACACCAGAAAGTTATGGATGTGTGGTTCAAATGCATGGAAATTTGAACCTGATGGAAGAATCAGCAAGCAAATAAACACATTGTTTATTTCACCTTGTTTACGTGTCAAAAGCAGAAACGGGCAGATGTTTGGAAAGGCCAGATTATTTACACGACGAGTCTCCACCTTGGGTAATAATGCACCTCCCGTGCCTTGTTCACTCTGCGGACAGTAACCCGACCAGGGTCCAGTAACGTCCGGGCCGACGTGTGTGTCCCTGAGCCTATCACACATGTCCAGTTTTGAGCCACCACATGTGGCCCCAGATAAGAGGCCATTAGAGGGTTGTGTGAGGCCCGGTGGTCCCCCATGGAGGTGGACCTGATCTCGTCTACTCTCACCTCATACATCACATGCCTATCTGTGGACCGAGTCTCTCTGCTCTCCCATGGGGTCACATGTACATGTGACCTTCTGGCTGCCCATAAACCATGCGGCACAGTAATCTACACTAGCCTGCAGGCTGGGGCGGCTCTTTGATCATCCTCCGGAGAACAGGAGCAGGACGAGGCCTTCTGCTACAGCCCCGAGCGTGGAGAAGAGAACCGTACACTCCAGTCTGGCCATGTGTGTGAACACGCAGAAAACACTTCCTCCATTCACACAGCAGGACTTTCATGCGACGTCAGCACACTCGTAGCCACCTACACCGTTTCTCGGACTGTCGGTTTGGAATCTAGTGAAAAACCTGTTAACAGCTGGATTCCCAGTAGCCAGCGGCCGGTGTGAGGACAGATCGGGACCCTGGAGTTCAGTGTGTGGGAGATTCCTTTACCACTCACAATGTATTCCCCCCAATACACCCAGCTGACCATGGACCACCAGGCTTGGATTGGGTTTTATTGTAAATTCACATGTTCACTTGGAGAAAATGTGTTTACATTAATGTGTCAATGAAGTGTCAGACTTCATTAGAGTCTGCTAAATGGAGAAATTTCTCTATTCTTTTTCTTTTATATACCAAGATAGATAGATAGATAGATAGATAGATAGATAGATAGATAGATAGATAGACTGTACATGACTGTGGATTCGGAGATACACATATCTGACTGAGAATGTCACAGCTGAGCAGACAGAGGGAGAGACAGAGGGAGAGACAGAGAGAGAGGGAAGGGGAGAGGGTGAGAGAGTGTAAAATATAGAGTGTGTGAAGGAGAGTGTGAAGTGTGAGAGAAAGAAGTGTGAGAGAGTGCATGTGAAAAAGTCAAAATGAACAGAATGAAAGGGGGAGAGAGAAAGAGAGAGAGATGTGGTTGTAGGTGATTAGATATGCATCTGTTGTGCAGTGTGATGCGTTCCAACTTGCATGGGGGATTCCCACCACAGCACCACCTGCTGGAAGTAGTCAGACTGTCAGAAGTTGACAGCCCATATCACACACACACACACCCATACACACACACACACACACACACCACTTCTCCTTTGTGATGCTGATTTCCACCATTCTGTAGTTCATCTCCCTCAGTTCTGCTGTCACTCTGGTCTGTTCTCCCGAGACAGCCATGTCCAATGCAAGACAGAGAGACAGTTTGGATTTGCCCTCCTGGAGAGAGACAGGCCAAGAGCTGTCTCCCTGCACCAGCAGGATGCTGGCATGTCCAGCCTTGGTCATTTATCAGTGACTGGAGTCTGTCTGGAGCTCAGGAGGACCAGCCATCTCCGTGTCCAGGGCCATGTGTGCAGGACACCTCGTCCTCTTTTTGGACCTTTAAAGACTTCCACTGATGGTCAACTCAGGCATCCTTGTAACATATTCCAAGGAGGACATTCAAAAATGTCTCCTAGATCTGAGGAGGGTTAAATAACCTGTGGAATCTGAAACATTGGCAATAGTGTATGTGAGCTTGACCAAAGAGACAGTCACAGATGGAGCTCATGTTCCTAGTGTAACAGGGATAGTTAATGTTGCTGATGTAGTCGGTGCTGCTAATGTAATGTAATGTCATTTTGGTATAGTTGATGCAGTTGGAGTGGTTGGTGTACTCGATGCAGTTGGTGTAGGTGGGGTAGGTGGTGTATTTGGTGCAGTTGGAGGAAATTGATGTAGTTGGAGTACTCGTGATAGCTGATGTATCTGTGGCATCTGACATCACCACTGGTGAGTAACGCTATGAGCCTCTGTGGAGCGTCTGAGCTGTCAGACTGCTGTCCTTCATCCTTTTACTATCTTCATCGTTTGTAGGTCCTCTGAACCTGGTCCAGTGTTCCGCCAGCATACTCTTCCTCACACAGAGGCAGGGCTGAACTCTCCCCTGCTCTTCTCCCCTCTGCCCCATGAACTCTGACCTTCAACACTCAGGAGACAGGGCTTACAAACCAACACAAAAGCTCCCCTTGCTCTGGTAAACCCAGCCTCTTTCAGGGGAGCTTAGATTATGCCTGTGTGGACAAATATTGGACTGTCAAACCAGAGGCAGCAGAGACATGAAGAGACATGTTGTGACTCATGGGCTCATGGGGGGGAAAGGCACTTTGAGCCAGGATCAGTCAACAGGAGCTCCCACAATGGTGTCCACAGTAGGCCATTCCAGGTTGGACATCTTCTTTCTTCTTTTCATTTTTTTATGAACCAACTTGTTGTTGAATAGAGGAAGCTAGCGGGCAAGCTGCCATGTTCAGAGCTCCAATTACCCACCAGATAATAAGAGTTTATGGCCTGGTTCCTGATTCCCCCCCTTCCTCCTCAATGAGCACCTTTTTTTGAGTTGTGAATGAAAGAGCATTACCTCACTCTGTCCCCGGAGGACACACTTCACTGGCTGTCGAAAGTGAAATGAAACAAAGTGAAATGCCCACGTCAGCAAATTCATAAACAGAGCAGAGAGTGTGTGAGGTGAGCATGCACACCCTGGTTTTAAGTTCTGGATCAACAGAATCTCTCATTCTCTCTGCATCTTTTGTCTGTCTCTCTTTCTATTCGTCTCTTTCTCCATCTGGTAGCTTCCAAAAATGGCACAAAGTGTATCAAGAAGGAGCATAGCATGCAATGTTTGTTGAGTCACTGGTGGGTGAAGAGAGCCTCCATAGAGCACTCCTCAGAGCACTCCACAGAACTTTTATCTGTGTACTCCCCAGAACACTCCACAGAGAGTATGCCTCAGAACACTCCTCAGAGCACTCCTCAGATCACACACAGAGTTTAATAATGAGATTCAGCTGCGCACACCGTAGGTTTCCACGTAGCTGCTCCAAACACAAGGTGTTGGCAGCACTGGTCCTTTTGATGTTACCTTACTGTGGAAATGGTCGTGGTATGAACATTCGTATGACTGGACTTCGTTGACATGCAAATCTGAGAGATTCCAGAAGAGAGGAGTGAGAGCACTGCACACACAGTTAAAGGAGTGAAGACAGGAGGAACACTCTTCCTGCTGAGACTCACACACATGGGCTTGACATTCAATAACAACAATGTACTGTAAACAGCATAGGATAAATCAGAACACTGATAATTAGAGTTCATTAGAATACTCTGATAATGAAAGTTCATTAGAACTCTCTGATAATGAGAGTTCATTAGAATGCTCTGATAATAAGAGTTTATTAGAATACTCTGATAATTAGAGTTCATTAGAATACTCTGATAATGAAAGTTCATTAGAACACTCTGATAATGAGAGTTCATTAGAATGCTCTGATAATAAGAGTTTATTAGAATACTCTGATAATGAGAGTTCATTAGAATACTCTGATAATAAGAGTTCATTAGAACACTCTGATAATGAGAGTTCATTAGAACACTCTGATAATTAGAGTTCATTAGAATACTCTGATAATGAGAGTTCATTAGTATACTCTGATAATGGAAGTTTATTAGAACACTCTGATAGTGAGAGTTCGTTAGAATGCTGTGATATTGAGACTTCATTAGATCGCTCTGATACTGAGAGTTCATTAGAATGCTCTGATAATTAGAGCTCATTAGGACTCTCTGATAGTGAGAATTCATTAGAACACTCAGATAATGAGAATTTATCAGAACGCTCTGATAATTAGTGTACCTCAGAACACTGATAGAGTTCATCAGAACACTCTGAAAATGAGAGTTCATTAGAACACTCTGATAATGAGAGTTTATTAGAATGCTCAGATAATGAAAGTTCATTAGAACGCTCAGATAATTAGAGTTCATTATAACACTTTATTCATTACAATGAAGCAGCCTATTCGATCAAGTAAATCTGAACACTCCATTAGTCGTAATGCTGTTTCATAGCCTGCAAAGTCAGACAGAGGGGTTAGTGGTAATATAAAACCATTTCTGTCAAACTAAGGAAAACTAAGAAAACAAAGTAACAATGTGTCTGTGTGTGTGTTTATGGGGGCTCTAAGCTTTGTGTCTTTGTGGATGTCACTTATTAGCAGCAGGAAGAGTGAGAATCGTTCAGCTCTCTCCATGATGAGGGGATGAGAAATATCCCCAGCTCTGCCCCAATAATTCCAGCGGTCCATGTGAACACACCCAAACAGGCCCCACTTGGTATTGTATGCACATGCTGTCATTACCCCCACGTTTACACAAAATAATAACTTCAGGGCGGGTGCAGGTCATTAAAGCACAATCGAAATGTCATGTTTAAAACACAAACTAAACACACAGGCAGGGAGGAGCAAACCTGCAGTCACAGGTCATTCATCAATGTGACGACCCTCCTTTATGTTAAACCACAAATAGATTGGTGTTTGCTTTTTTTAAAGTGGTAGGGGACCATTAGTATCAGAGACCTGATAAAATGAAAATCAGCTTAGAGTGTCTTTACTCTGACATCACTCTTACTTTAATTCCTCACACACACACACCACAATCCAATCCTATTGCAGTGAAGGAAGTAAGTGTCATCTGACCCAGATAGCAAACAAGTAATGACCCAATTGTATTTTCTATTTTCTCCAACTATACCGTCACAGAATGTCAGTCATGCCTGTCTGAACCTGGCTATCAGAACACAACCTTTTATGTGCCTAAAACTGGACCAGCGTACAGTACACTTTCCAATGGTCCATGCTAGCTCAGAATCATCTGCCACTAGATTTTACAGTTTCCAGATTTTCCAAGTTACAAAGCACTTGTGTACCAGCTCCTAAAGCCTATTCTGAAGGTCAGTAGTGTCTTCTCTCTCTTGTCATAAACAAGGAATTAGTCAGAAGAGTAAATATAGACTCCAATGTAAGCAAATATTCCCTCAAAGACTCACAGAGCAACAGCACGTTAGCAACAATGGAGAGTAACAGCGAAATGGAGTAATGGAGTAATGGACAAATGGGGTAAAAACGTAACAAAGAAATGGAGTAATGGATCATTGGAAAAATGGGGTAATAGAGTAATTGAGAAATAGAGAAATGGAGTAATGGGGTAATGGACTAATAGAAAAATGGACTAATGGAGAAATGGGAAAATAGGTTAATGGGGTAATGGAGAAATTGGGTAATAGAGTAATGGGAAAATGGGGTAATGAGGTAATGGAGAAATGGAGTAATGGAGAAATAGGGTAGTGGGGTAATGGGGTAATTGAGTAATGGGGTAACTGAGTAATGGAGTAATAGAGAAATGGAGTAATGGAGTAGTGGAGAACTGATGAACACAGCCATGAGGGACGTCCAGCTCATATGTCTCCTTAAACACGTCCATGGATAAAGCCTCGGGATTCCATTATCTGGGGCAGAATAGGTTACTCTCTGACAGCATGTAGTGTCTGGATTTTCAATCGCTTCAGCTACAATCTGTTGTGATGGTGACTCTGTTCCACACACTTTTGCTTTCCCTGTTCAGGAGCCCAAATCCTGATGCCAGCAGGGACACAGCCAATCAGGAGGGGAGATGCACACAAGTCTGTGTGAACATGGAATTATTAGTGAGATTACAATGAGATGCACACATGCACACACTTACAAAGCACACCACACAGACCCATGCAAACTCTCCCTCCTTCACACACACACACGGCTTTACAAAGTCAATGCAAAACAGAAATCATTAACACACACTAGTACACATTTCATTTTAAAGGCATCAAGGGTTATAAAAACAAGAACTTTGACAATCTTGTACAACATGTCCAGAGACTAGAGGGCAAAAACTGTCCATTTCGATTTCAGGTTGTGTCTAAATGAATCCATGGGGAGCAGAATGGGAGAATGTACTGTGACTCACTGTGCTAACACCAAACACACCAGTACTCTCCACCACCCAGATGCTTGTGCCATAGAGCAGCTCTGGATTCAGACACAGCCTGTATGATCTGAATCAATACATACCCTGTCTGTTCTGGATGTATATATAACCTGTCTGTTCTGGATCCATACATAACCTATAGATTCTAGATTCATACACCCCCAATGGATTCTGGATCCATATGTAACCTGCTGAGGTACCTCAGAGGTATAAAGGAGGGACCCCCCTCACTGCTCAGCCAAACACAGACATGAAGCAGTCCTGTAGCCAGAAACACTCTCCCCACCCTCTCACTCTCCCCACCCTCACACTCTCCCCACCCTCACACTCTCCCCACCCTCTCACTCTCCCCACCCTCTCACTCTCCCCACCCTCACACTCTCCCCACCCTCTCACTCTCCTCAGCCTCTCTCTCCCCACCCTCTCACTCTCCTCACCCTCACACTCTCCCCACCCTCACACTCTCCCAACCCTCTCACTCTCCCCACCCTCACACTCTCCCAACCCTCTCACACTACCCACCCTTACACTCTCCCCACCCTCACACTCTCCCCACCCTCTCACTCTCCCCACCCTCTCACTCTCCCCACCCTCACACTCTCCCCACCCTCTCACTCTCCCCACCCTCACACTCTCCCTACCCTCACTCTCCTCACCCACTCTCTCTCCCCACCCTCACACTCTCCCCACCCTCACACTCTCCCTACCCTCACTCTCCTCACCCACTCTCTCTCCCAAGCCTCTCATTCTCCCCAGTCGCTCACTCTCCCCACCCTCACACACTACCCACCCACTCACTCTCCCCAGTCGCTCACTCTCCCCACCCTCTCACACTACCCACCCACTCACTCTCCCCACCCACTCACTCTCCCCACTCTCTCTCTCTTCCCTTTTCTCTTCCCCTAGCTGACTCTCTCTCCTCAAATCTATCGCCAATTTCCAGGCCTGAAATTACAGCATGCTCAGAGCTTGAGGGTAAACATCTCTTACAGTAAAAATAAACCGGGAGATGGAAGAATAAAATACAGGCTCAAGAGGCCGAGGATGAGAGCACATTGGCAGGGACTATTTCAGGACTCTCTCTTCAGGAGTCTCTCTTCAGGAGTCTGTCTTCAGGAGCCTTCCTGCCTCTGATTACGGCTGCATGTCTAACTCCAGTACTTTGTGGCATGCCTTGTCTATGGGTGGAGTGATCACCTTTGATGTATTTATAAATACGGCTTGTGCTGCTTGTGCTAAGGAAGACGAGCCCTAAGTGATATTTGGGATCACGGGGTGTAATTATTTAGGAAAAGCTGCATGTTTTCCCTGACACCACAGACGAGAGTTTTAGACGAAGACACGAGGGCCAGCTCAGTGTGGACTTTCCCCCGAGCCTGCCGAGATAACCGAAGGGCTCTGAGGGTGTAGCGCACACATGCCCTCACTCATTATCCACTCTACCCCAAGCAGGGTTCTGGAGGTCTGAGGGGGAGCAGTCTGACAGCTGTTCACAAAGTCCAGTAAGGAGAGAAGAGGGTTTGTGGGTAATGCAGCCCCTCCTGCATGGCCCTGTGGTTCATCTGGGTTGCTATGGTGAAGTGATGATGCTCAACAGAGTTCCTGGTCCGTTTTCTGTAGTGGAGGCCAAAAATGTCCGTGTGGTCTTTGGCCTTCAGAGCTGCACAGTAGGAGATGTTGAAGCCCTGAAGCAAACACATCACACTGGATTAGTTTAATAGTTAACGTGTGTGCATATGTGTGTATGTGTGTGTGTGTGTGTGTGTGTGTGTGTGTGTGTGTGTGTGTACTCTCAGTGGGAGCATGCTGAAATTACTCTCTGAAGACTGCCTTCTCCTGGCATCCCAGAGGGACAATGAGGATCAGGAGATCAAAGTCGCTACAGTTGTTTGTGGCTGAAGGTGGATCTTTGAGCTGTGAGATCATCCATTGTGTGGTGTGCAGTGTGACAAGAGTCCAATGAAACAGTCAAGCACATAACTGACCACATGACTCTACAACAGCATGAGGCCCAGGAAGGTGTTTACTGTGTTACATATTCTTTCAGTCTATCATCACACTAAGAGATCCAGACTCACAAACCACAAACAAAGAAACAAAAACTTAGTATTCAAAATAAGAGCATGAATCCCTATAAATAATCTAAAGACATTTAGCTTTGCAGATGCTCATAAATCTGCTGTGAGACCAAGCTGTGACTAAACTCTACTGGTTTTGTTATGGGAGGAACAAAACTGCTCAATACAGAATACACACACACACACACACACACACACCTACATAACCAAGAAAGCCAAGCCACATCCCAGCCAAGAGGGACGGGGGTCAAACATGGCCTGTTAATAACAGCTACTCACTATTCACACATCATTACTGAGTCAAGAATCTGAAATGCACCGACACCTTCCACAGCACATTGGAGCACTGAGGTTCTCGTCTACACTGGAGCACTGAGGTTCTCGTCTACACTGGAGCACTGAGGTTCTCGTCTACATTGGAGCACTGAGGTTCTCGTCTACATTGGAGCACTGAGGTTCTCGTCTACATTGGAGCACTGAGGTTCTCGTCTACACTGGAGCACTGAGGTTCTCATCTACATTGGAGCACTGAGGTTCTCGTCTACACTGGAGCACTGAGGTTCTCATCTACACTGGAGCACTGAGGTTCTCATCTACACTGGAGCACTGAGGTTCTCGTCTACATTGGAGCACTGAGGTTCTCGTCTACACTGGAGCACTGAGGTTCTCGTCTACATTGGAGCACTGAGGTTCTCGTCTACACTGGAGCACTGAGGTTCTCGTCTACACTGGAGCACTGAGGTTCTCGTCTACATTGGAGCACTGAGGTTCTCGTCTACACTGGAGCACTGAGGTTCTCGTCTACATTGGAGCACTGAGGTTCTCGTCTACATTGGAGCACTGAGGTTCTCGTCTACATTGGAGCACTGAGGTTCTCGTCTACATTGGAGCACTGAGGTTCTTGTCTACACTGGAGCACTGAGGTTCTCATCTACATTGGAGCACTGAGGTTCTCGTCTACACTGGAGCACTGAGGTTCTCATCTACACTGGAGCACTGAGGTTCTCATCTACATTGGAGCACTGAGGTTCTCGTCTACACTGGAGCACTGAGGTTCTCATCTACACTGGAGCACTGAGGTTCTCGTCTACACTGGAGCACTGAGGTTTTCATCTTCACTGGACTGGTGAGGTTTTCCCACACCACACTTGACTGGTGAGGTCTTCTTCCACACTGGAGCGGTAATGTTCTTCTCCACTGCTTCCCTGATGGGGCCAGACTGGAGAATGAGGGGATCAGGGTTGTTGCAGCTGGATCTCTGTTAGTTCTTGACAGCACAAGGCAGGCAGTTCTAGTATATCGCTGCATGTGCAGACTGTCAACAGCAATGTGACTGTATATATATAGTAAAGCATTTGTATGTGCAGTCAGCCTCCAAAGATGATTTACGAACAACATAGTTATTTCTATCCAATCTATCTCAGTCAGACACCATAAAATTATGAAAGTGTAGTTCATGAAATGGAGACAAGGGTAACTTTGCACAGACAAGTTCCCAGCTATGTAAAACTGTATACACACACACACACACACACACACACACACACACACACACACACATACAATAGTTGCATTAACTAAGCTTTCTTTTCATCTGTAGGGTGTGTTTCCTCTAGGCTGAGTGTGATGAATTAAGCACTGTGCTCAGAAGCAGGTAGCGAGTGAAATGCATCATGGATAATTTGGCATTGTCGTGACTACCTTTGTTCTTCAGTGTCTGCCGTCTCAGCTCTTCCACTCATAGGTGATAAATCATGATGTATTTATCTTTCCTCCGCTGGTGAGATGATGGGTTTGGGTTTGTCTGTTTCACCTACTGAATGAATTGCCAAGACATAGAAAACTACTTCAGGAGCATGAAAATCTCAGAGTGAGGCCCTCGACTACCTTGCTAGAAAACCCTCTTCCTCCCCATGGGATTGACACCAGTCACGACGAATCATTCAGTGTCAGCAGCCGGAGCTCTTTATTCTCCACCTCTGAGCAGAAATATAACCCTTACGACCCGCCCACTCTGACACGTGTCCTGAAAAGACTCCGCCCACGGTCCTCCTCGCCACTTAGTCATGTCCACATCTCCGCAAACATGTTCACAGATAATTTCCACAATGCTAAAATAGCAGCTCAGCTATATATAACTACACTTGAGTAAACAAAAAAGTCATCAATTAGGAAACCCACAGACAATTTGCTCCTTGTTCAAGCGAGACTGCTGCGGCTCCCGAGAGGAACAGTAACATCAGGTCTTCATGGTCTTCAGCCACACGATGCTGTTGCTGGTCTGCTGTAATTAAATGAACATCATCCAACCCACCGTCAAAGAGCAGAAGCACACTCATCCTAACCAGACCTGCGAGCTCGAGAAGAAATTTTTGAGGAGGAGTACCTTCAGGAGTGTTTGTGGAGGAGTACATTCAGGAGTATTGAGGAAGAATACATTCAGGAGTGTTGAGGAAGAGTACATTCAGGAGTGTTGAGGAAGAGTACATTCAGGAGTGTTGAGGAGGAGTACCTTCAGGAGTGTTGAGGAGGAGTACATTCAGGAGTGTCGAGGAGGAGTACATTCAGGACTGTTACATTCAAGAGTGTTAAGGAGGAGTACCTTCAGGAGTGTTACATTCAGGAGTGTTGAGGAGGAGTACATTCAGGAGTGTTACATTCAGGAGTATTACATTCAGGAGTGTTGAGGAGGAGTACATTCAGAGTGTTACATTCAAGAGTGTTAGAGAGGAGTACCTTCAGGAGTGTTAAATTCAGGAGTGTTGAGGAGGAGTACCTTCAGGAGTGTTACATTCAGGAGTGTTGAGGAGGGATGTTTGGATAGCTCCTTCACAGTCTGACATGAATTGAGTCCGACTCACCAGCACACACTCTAACCAAGCAACACACAGCTGGATTTGTGTGAGAAATGGACAACAGAACACAGAAATGTAGACGCATGTTCATCAAACCCACAGATAATGCTGACAGAGGGAGGAGAATCTGTGTCTGACTCAGGTTGCTGCCCCTACAGACACCACCCAGTGTCAACACTCCTCCATTAAAACCTGTTATCCCTCTGTCTTGTCTTTCTCTTCTTTGTCATTATTGTTCTCTCTCTCCAGTGAAACATGAAGTGACAGGCAGAGAGAGTCAGACCTGTAACCGTGGTGATAACCAGAATTGTCAGTGTAACACATTGGATGGCATTGTCACTTTTATCCAGGGTGACTTACAGATACAACAGTTATATATCAATATAACAGTTATACTGTACATGTAACCTCTGGGAATCAAACCCAAAGTTGTCACAGTCTCCTCTGCAACCCCTCTGTTTTTTATTTTATTTCTTGGTTTTTGTCTTTGTCTACCTTTATTTTGAAATACCTTTTTGTGTCTTACTTCATGCCCCACCCTTGTTCTTCACCCCTTCATCATTGCTGTCAGGTGTGTTTCATTTTGGTCCTTACTTAAGTCCTGTGTTTAGGCTCTTGTATTGTTAGTGATTATAAGTAGCTCTTTGTAAGCTGTATGGGTCCCTGCTGTTCCATGGTCTCTATGCTAAGCCTTCATGTCTCTTCTGTTCTGTGTATTAGTGTCTGCTTTTATTGTTAGTTGGTTAATGTTTGGTTTGTCTTTGTATTATATCAGTGTGTTTTCTGTAGTGTTTGTAGTTTTCTTAATAAATCATTCAATAGTCTGCACTTACATCCAGCCTCCAATACTGGACTGTTAGTGTTTCTAGCCCCATGCTGTTAATGCTCCAGTGGACCAGGTGGTGGCCAGGTCTCTTACAGTAGGGAGAGTCTGACCTGTTACTGCAGGGCAGGGTTACAGTGGGCATGATCTCACCACTCAGTTCTGAAGAGCAAAGGAACTGCTGTTGACCGGCTGCTTCAGTGCTGGGAGTCGGCGTGAAGGCCCCTTGTCTCTGATTTTCCGCCCTGATTGGTGAGAATGAGGACTCGCTCTGCTTGGCCATGGTGGCGTGGCCTGCCTTCTCTCTCCACAAATCAACCACTAACAGAGGCTGTGATGTCATTGTACATCTTTACAGGGGAGACGAGAAGGTTATCGGCTCTCCTCACCTGGCGCAGGACTCCTGCATTTAATTATGCACAAATTCTCAAAGGACACACAGACAGTGCCACTGACAATGGTGTCACTCAGTTGGTGTGGTGTGGACGCTACATTAGCACGCATGGTTCAACTTGTGAACTCGGTGAACTTACTAAACTCAGACCAGCCCACATGAGTTGGGTTGAAGTGGGCTGGATCAGGCGTGTTAAATCAGAAATAACACACTAAACTCTGGATTACCCTTGTCCACCAGAAGCCTCACAAATGTGTGTGGGTTACTGCTGTTCTAATGTAATTTCTACAACACGATAATCAATTTCCACAGGTTTCAGTGTGGATTATAAAAAGGAAGACCCAGTAATTAAGACATATAGATATGCTCTATTATGTCACACCGAGGCCAAAAGAGATTTATCCTTGAACTCCCTAAGCCTAACAAACTGATATGCAATGAAAATATTGCAGGGAGAAAGATTTAAAATTTGTTCTATGCAGTTGAAATGTCTAAGCCACTGGGAGGACTCAGCAAGCGTGTGCAGACACAGAGGACAGTGTTGGACAGGTTCAGAATCAGACAAGCAGACGCACAGACGAAGAAATGTAGATGAAAACAGAGCAAAGGCGTTTTGACAGCTAACACAGCTACAGGGCTGGAGAGGAGGAGAGGGACTGTGTTCAGACTGCGTGTTTGGACGGATAATCAGCCCACGTTATAGAGCAGCAGCGTAATGAAGGATCCCTCTGCTGAAATGAGAGTGTATATGAACTCAGCGTCTGTACTCAGCATCAGTGACATGGAACCAGAGGTGTCAATTCCAGGTTCAGAAAGTAAAAGTCCTCACCAGGGTTTTGCTCAGGCTTCCTGGATTGTGTTGATTCCACTAATTTTACCTGGATTGCACTAATTAGAAAATGTAACAAGCTTGAGCAAAATCCTGGTGAGGACATTTACTTTCTGAACCTGGAATTGACACCTCTGCATGGAACTAAAGAAGTCTGGTGTGACTGCAGTGACTGAGGTGGATGGTGAGTTCAGCAGGGAGGAGTGTGATTAGTCCACTGAGTCATTCACACTCTTCAATCACCTGGCCACACACACTTAACACAGGATCAATCACCTGGCCACACACTCTTAAAGCAGGATCAATCACCTGGCCACACACTCTTAACACAGGATCAATCACCTGGCCACACACTCTTAACACAGGATCAATCACCTGGCCACACACTCTTAACACAGGATCAATCACCTGGCCACACACTCTTAACACAGGGTCAATCACCTGGCCACACACTCTTAACACAGGGTCAATCACCTGGCCACACACTCTTTGGGCACTACACAGCTACACCAGACTACACTCACACAGCAGTAGCCTGAGCTGCAAAGCAAAAGCCATTCACATGCAACTACAGAAACCTGGACGCTTCTTAATTATGGCTTTCTTTGATTACTGACCTCTGTGTGTGTGTGTGTGTGTGTGTGTGTGTGTGTGTGTGTGTGTGTGTGTGTGTGTGTGTGTGGCCGTATACTGTGTTGTGTAAACATTGCCCTGACAGCTCTGCTCTTGACTCTGAGGATTAAAGTATACTGGTGAATGTTGTCCTGTGATACGGGTGTACCTGAAAGGAACTGTGTATGAATGTGTGTGTGTGTGTGTGTGTGTGTGTGTGTGTGTGTGTGTGTGTGTGTGTGTGTGTGTGTGTGTGTGTATGAATGTGTGTGTCTGTTTGTCGACAGAACAATCATACATCAGGGTCGTTTAAGGTAAGTCTATTCATGAAGCACAATGAGATGCTTTAATATACAATGTAGAGGTGACGTCACACAGCTGCCTGTTTCTTCCCACCACACAGGCTGAACGGGAGAGTCTCTGAGGAGCCAGAGAAGAGGAGACAAAGGTCAGAGCCAAAGGTCAGAGGTCTCAATGACACAGAGAACAATCCGCTCACTTCAAAGCTCTTGTAGCACATAGTTGTATAATGGAATATCCCAAGGGCGTGGATTATAACTCATCTGTACGTGGAGTGTATGTCAGAGAGTTAATGTCACAGCTGTGTGAGAGTTAACACAGCTCAAACGTCTGTGGTTTGGGCTCTCACATTGCACTTCTTCCCGTTCTAGCCGTGATCTGCTGCAGGCAATAAGAAGGGATGGTAGACCCAAACATTCCAGCTATTGTCATGCTGAGGTTCCTAAAACACAGTAATGATGGTAATTTAGAGTAAGGGATGTAATATTGTCCCAAATACTGGAATGAGCTCCTAAAATTGTACATTACTGCTCACCCAAGACCTTACGCGGGTTTTCCATTTAAACTGGTGAGAATCTGTTCTCTACTGGGACCAGTCAAACAACTCTTGGGTACAGCAGCATGTGTGGTGGAGTCTGAAACACTTGCCCCTCCCAGGGGCATTATTAAAAAGAGGAGAGATTTCACTAAGCCCGCCTTCAGTCCTCAGACAAAAAAAAGAGTGCAGATTTGGGATTTGGAATCTGCTTGCTGCTAAGCAACGTGCAGGTGAGGTTACGACCTCTCGCTGCCTGCCATGGACACGCTGCAGGGTTTGGGTTCGTACTTGATGGGGTGCTGTCTCACTCCCTCACTGCTGGACAGCTACACGTGTGGCTTTCTCTGGACATGAGGAGGCTGGCAGACCGGTACTTGGACACAGACCTGGGAGACAGGGAGGGGAGACAGGGAGGGGAGACGGGGGGGGGGGGGGGGGGAGACAGGGAGGGGAGACGGGGGGGGAGGGGGGGAGACAGGGAGGGGAGACGGGGGGATAGGGAGAAGAGACAGGGAGGGGAGACGGGGGGGACAGGGAGGGGAGACAGGGAGGGGAGACGGGGGGGGACAGGGAGGGGAGACGGGGGGATAGGGAGAAGAGACAGGGAGGGGAGACTGGGGGGGGAGACAGGGAGGGGAGACGGGGGGATAGGGAGAAGAGACAGGGAGGGGAGACGGGGGGGACAGGGAGGGGAGACGGGGGGATAGGGAGAAGAGACAGGGAGGGGAGACTGGGGGGGGAGACAGGGAGGGGAGACGGGGGGAGACAGGGAGAAGAGACAGGGAGGGGAGACGGGGGGGGGGAGATGTTCATGGTGGCAGCTTTTAGTTAACCTGGTGTATAATTTTGGGATCGAAAAGGAGCGTGACAAGAGATGGATGAATATGCACAGGAGAGAGAAAGAGAGAGAGAGGAGAGAGAAATAGAGAGAGAGGAGAGAGGTTACAAAAACATAATGACTCAAAGTAAGGCCACATCTGCACATGTGCTTAACTGACAGATTACAGTATAGGCAAAAAAACTTTGATAATTTTCACATAGAGACTCTCATCTCCCCCTAGTGGTCCCAGCCGGAATGACCGGCCTTGTTGCGCTGGATCACCACTCCTAATCCATGGTGTGTGTGTGTGTGTGTGTGTGTGTGTGTGTGTGTGTGTGTGGGCTGGAGCTCCTGTGTGGAGTGCAGGTGGTTGTCAGCACACAGCTGGAGCCAGTACAGCCCTGGGGGGTGAAGGTCCCGGGGGCCTCTGTCTCCTCCCAAATATGACTGGGAGGATGGAGCTGTTGCCGGGGGCGATGGTCTGGTTTAGACAGGGAAACCCCCTCTTTTGTGTCAAACTCCTCTTCTCTGTCGTGGAATTTTGATGGTGTCAGCAGCTGAGATGGACACTCATATCTGCGACTCCAGTCGAAGTCGCACTTAAGTTGCCTACAAAAAGACTTCAGACTTGACTTGAAACTCGTCCCTAATGACTCTCAACTCAGACTCGTCCAAAATGAGTTGTGAACAATAAGAGTCAGTCCATTATCCAGGCGCTGTGTGTGAAACTTATAGAAACTTTGTGTGTTTATTTTGCCATTATTCTTTACTTTGCTTTGGTTATTTGGGACGCAACCCCTTTTCTCGTGTCAGCTTATGGCAAGTGAGAAATCGGAGAGAAGCATCAGTGTAAACATACGAGGCTACACCTGGAGTACCGTGCGAGGAGCCTTTGGCTACAGGGAGATTAAAAATCCATGGACAAAACTGAAGGACACAATATGTAAAGAATGTGGGAAACAAATTAAAGACACTGAAACACCACATAAGCCACACAAACTTCATAAGCACCTGAAAACACACCCAGATTGGTTGTTTAGTTTACATTAGCCACTTAGCTGTCAATACTGCTAATATATATATTTAAAAAAATTCTATCTCTTGTCCCTAGCCTGGTATTGACTTGACTTGGACTTGTATTTTGCAACTTTTGAACATATCTGAATGATCTCCAGCAGCTGGTAGAGCCTGACTGATCTCCAGAGAAAGGACCATCTCCAACAAAAGACCTTTAAACACATACCTGACCCAACTTTAGAGAAATGTAGCTCTCTGTCAAGTTCTCTCTCTCTCTCTCTCTCTCTCTCTCTCTCTCTCTCTCTCTCATCAGTACGTTATCATGTGGAAGTGTGTGTGTGTGTGTGTGTATGTGTGTGTGTGTGTATGTGTGTGTGTGTGTATGTGTGTGTGTGCCATGTGTGTGTGTGTGCCGTGTGTGTGTGTGTATGTGTGTGTGTGTGTATGTGTGTGTGTGTGTATGTGTGTGTGTGCCGTGTGTGTGTGTGTGTTTGCCGTGTGTGAGTGTGTGTGTGTGTGTGTGTGCGCCGTGTGTGTGTGTGTGGGGGGGGGGGGATGATCTACATGAACAGGCTGCAGCTCCTCCAGGCTCCTGTGGAGGTGCTTCCCCGGACCACCTGTAATCCCTGCTGTCCCATAACGCCAACGTCTTGCACCTCACTACCTCCCAGACTGTCGGAGGCAAGCTTGACTCGGCCAGGAGGAACAGAAACCTCGTGGAACCCTGCCAGAGGGGAACAGTGAAGACCAGGGTGGTTCTTTGTAATCACACCTGGCCTCGCGTTTCCTTCACACAGAGAACAAGGCAGGAGACCTTCTGCCCCTGAGCACTTTAATGCTACAGTACAACTAAGTTAACTCATCACCCATCTGGGGAGCTGAATCAGCTGTTGGACGGGGCTCTTGGCTGCCGGGACTCCTGCTCACTGTCAGAATTGGTTATGACACCAAATGCCTTAGAATCTGACTGGGTGCTCGGTAGTGACGACAGCTTGACATCCTGTTTCTCACACGCCTTCGAACCGCAACTTATCATAATATAATGCCATCGTCATGGCTGTGGCATGTGCTAATGAAAGCTCTAACATAACTCTTATGTTATAACTCTTGCTACTTGATCTTGTAAAAATTTACTTCTGCAACAAAAGTGCTGAGTTTTTTAGTGCAGTGATTTAGCGGGAATGACAGACATAGACAGCCGTATATCTGCCGTCCCGCACGGAGTTGTTCACGGAGAACCGAGCTGTTGTAAATCTCTCCACGCACGAGGAAGACTCCTCAAATACTCAAACAACTCAAATCAAAAACAGAGTATGACAAAAAAAACTGCAGGCGTGCACGCGTGCACGCGTGCACGCGTGTGCGTCCTGGCCTGTCCCCCATCACGAGTGACTCTTTCTGTGAGGCCTCCAACGTCCACTCTCTTCAGCACTGTGTCTGAGTTGTATTGCCTGCTAGCTCTCTGCTTCTCCTAGGAGAACTCCGAACAAATTTCCCCCCTTGTCAGTTAGAAATATACACAAAGTATCTCAAGAACGACAGCAAGCAACGGGCCAAGCGTTTAGGACGCCACGCCTGCCCTGGGGCGGATGCCTAGACAAACAGATGACGAAGGGAAGGTGAGCTCCTCCCTGGGCGGCTGAACCGCCCCCACACAGGGCTGCTCTCCTAACCCCTCGCATGGTTTCAGCTCTGGATCAGCACACACCACGGTGACATCATGCCCAGCGGAGGATTACGGGCTCTGTCAGTGCAAATCACGCTTAGTGGCAACGCTAATCACACTACCAGCAGGAGAGCTGGGAAGATAATGATGACTAATCACACTGACAGGGACACGCTGAGCCAATCAGGAGAGTGCTGGTCTGTTGAGGCAGAGTGAGTGGGTTCATTGAGGTTTTATCTCCTTTACTTTTGGCCAGCAAGCCGAGGGGCCTTGGTCTGACCCTGCAGACAGGCGCAGGCCTGAGTTTTGCCTTTGAAATGGCCCCGCTGTTTGTTCTGTTAGATGAAACACAGCCGAGAGAAAGCAAGGGGCACTGACCAATGGCTAATGATTTACACTGCACAGGTGCAGAGCAGGGGCTTGTGGGAACAGAAGCAGAGGTTCCACCGAGAGGAACCAGAGACAGCGCTCTAGAGAGGGGTCACAGGGTCAAGGTAAATAAGTAAACAAACAGCAACTAGTGACCATGAAGTGATATGACGATGAAGTTGTTTCATCATCAAAATCATAATAGGTCTGATGGAACTATTGTGATAGGATAGGATTACTTCATAATGTGACTGGTAGCTTTAGTCTAATCAGTGTAAACCATGATTAAAATGCTTTACAAATACAGGGATCAAAGCAAGCTTGACCCAAGCCTGGTCCAGGCTTCTGTGTCTGCCGCTGTGGCCGTGAAATGGAAATAAACATTGTAGTTGTTGATGTAGGAGTGAGTGGCAGACGTGCACAGTACTGTATGATAGACCCACCGGACGGGTGGTATAACTTTAGCATGCACTTCCTCTTCCATTCACCAAAATCACCCTTATGGGTCTTTCTACACACCTAACAGGCATCTTAATGCTCTAATGGACACCCTGTTTTCTCTCACTGGTCCTACAGACACAGATGTCTGTGAACGGGCTCACATAGGTAAGCTCTGCTGTTGGTCCTGCGTTTCCTGTGCCCTGCTGCCACTGGTGAGCCCAGCACTACACAGTTCCTGGCTCTCGAATGCTAAGACTGCACAGAGATCAGCTGTGTTTGCTCTGAGGGTGGGGGCCAAAACATCACAGGGTCTCTGCAGTCTGATAGTCATTTATTTCCTGAGATTTCCCAAATAGTTTCACTGTGTGTTTTTTGAGTTAAAACAATTTAAATTGGTTTTTGGCAGTTATATTGTCATTGCAGTGTTTGGTAGAAATAGTTTAAATATGATGTAATACAATGCTAAGCTCTTTGCTACCATATTTACATATGAATTAAGAGCCTCTGAGCTTGTGTAAACTGTCCTGTTTTCTGTCCTGTTTTTTAATTTTGTCAAAGAAGAAAGAGAGATGGAGGGAGAGAGAGAGAGGGAGAGAGAAATAAGAGAAAGAAAGAAATAAATGAAAGAGACGAAATCCACATTAAACTGCAGAGCAATGTTAAGTTTTCAGTTTTCAAATTCCATTAATTTTATAAGCATCACTGCACTTGGAACTTTCCTGGTACCAACAATACTTGAAACAGTAAAGGAAAATCTATCCGTAATAACATATTGGCTACAATACCCACAGCATTTATCTGCATGTTCAAGTCTTTCTGCCTGTACAGTGACATATCGTGTGTCCTCTGTTTGAGAGGCAGTACTTCTCTCTGAGTGCTGCGCATTCTTGGATAAGTTAGATGACATGTAAGGCAGAAGTGTAGTCCCACGTTCACAGCCCATCTGTCTGCAGGATCCTACATCACCCACAATTCCCCAGGTGCCCACTCACAGGAGCACTGCGGTCTGTCAGCCCAGACCAAGCGAGCGGAGCACCGGTGCCAGCTCCAATCCATTGTCACCTCGGTTCGTTCCTTGCGAGATTATCCCACAGAAAAGCAAACTGTGTCTGGGCAGCCCAGAGAAACACTACATCTGTTCATACTCAGATTTTTGTTTGTTTTTGTAGGTTATGACTGTGCTGTGCTGAATGTGTTGGTTGTGCAATGTGACAAATTCCATTAAACAATGAATTCATTAGAAATGTAAGAGAACTTTCTAGAATTTCGCCTGCTGCTGTCAGCGCAGAGGTGAACCAGTTGTCTTGTAAAATAACATGAGCTCTAATGTGCTGAGACACTCACTTTCTGCCTACCCATTTTCACCCTGTCTACACCAGACACTGTCTATGTTACAGTCTACACCAGACATTGTCTACGTTACAGTCTACACCAGACACTGTCTACGGTACAGTCTACACCAGACACTGCCTATTAAGAGCCACAGGTCAAGACAATGCAATCAAGACAGAACACCTTCATGCATGGTCAAATCCTGAAATGGTGATCCAGACTGCATGTGGAGATCCTCCACTCTCTTAAATAGGTTTTCCACATAGCTGCACAATATTTCCCATGGCACTAACAGAGCTCTGGATACTACAGATTTCCAAGTTCACCAAATCTGTTGTATTATATTGAGCAGAATGTTACTGCTGAAGTATAAGTAACGTGAATATTTACATTGTATGGCTTTAAATGAAGTGGAGCTGTTTCCCAGTACTGTTCTGCGTTAAAAATATAGCATCTGCTGTCCTCTAGTGGTGACATGCTTGAGTTGCACCTTAGTTGCCTTTCATTTAATGAGTATGTCTTTGTTCTCCATTTGTAAGTGGACACAAATAAAAAAATAAATAAAGCTAAACAGAGTAAAAACAAACAAAAAAAAAACACCAAAGAAAAAACAATAACAAATATAATCTTACAACCGTATACGTCAGATTAAAAGCTTCACTTAAACTTGTAGTGTAGTGAGTTACACAGCTCTCTCTCTCTCTCTCTCTCTCTCTCACACACACACACACACACACACACAACTGGAGGACTACATGAAACCTTCAGCCAGACTGAACACCTTCAAACACATTATACCTAAATTCACAAAATGGATCTACATGGGCAGTACACTGTCATCATACTCTTGTTCAAGAAAGACAACTTCACTGTATGTCTGATTCTGAACCCGGTCGTGTTAAATAACCTGTGCCTTATGATCAAATCAAATCAAATATATTTGTATAGCGCTTTTCACAACATATGTTGTCACAAAGCGCTTTACAGGATTTGTAAAGTTAGCATGACTATGGGTCCAAAATGACACTATTATGACACTATTTAACTGGAAGATCAAGTGATCGTTATGCACGTGATTCATCTCACGTCTTTACCGATGGTCTTCAGCTTCTCTTCACCACACCAGATCATAAGTTTGCTGAAAAATCTTTAACAGACACTCAGAAGATTCACATTCATCAACAGCTCTGTGAACCCTCTCCACCACACCTTTGATTCCGAAGACTGTGGTTCACACCAGTCGTACCACACATGCTTACGTACTGATATAAGTAACCATGTTTGTGGAGTTTGGAGGTTCAGGACCAGAAGCAGCCCCCAGGGGGCAACAGTGAGCTACAAATACAGCTCCCAGTGCTGCTTTTGGCTCCCTCAATCATCAAAGGGTAAATTGGAGGCCACATGACATGATGATGTGAAAGTCACACTTCCTAGGATGTGGTAAAACAGCAGAGGCTTCTGTAAATCACGATGTTTGTCTACGTTAATAAACACCCACTCATCACCCACTGTACAGGAACATTTGTTCATTAGAAATACATTATAGACTGTAGTCCATTTGTTGCCATGCAATTATTGTTCACTGTTACTCCAGATCTTCACCAGTGGTCAGTTTATGAGTCTGCAGTGCCACTGACATTTGTAAGAATCCCATCAGCTGACCACATCAGAGTCACATTCGTCAGTCATCCTGGAAACTCTTGGGCAACATTAATTTGCATCAGGCGTAACTGTACACTATATAAAATATAAGACAGGTGTTCCTAAAGTGTGACTGAGATGCAGGATCTGCTGCTCACCTAAAGCTCTGCACCATGCTCTCCTTCGGGACTGGACAGTGTTTACTGTATGCAAACTTTACTGTCGATACGATAGGAGAGGTTTTAGCTGGAAGGCAGGAAGTGGCAGCATCAAGTGGCTAGTGAGATAAAACAATCTAGGGGTAAAGAGAGACCAGTGGGTAAGAGAGAACAGCAGGAAGAGAGATACCTGCTTCCTCAGGCCAGGTGAGGTCTCACCTGCAGCTCCTGCTCATCGTCAGGAAATGCACGTTAGCCAGGTGCTGTCTAATTTATGAAGAACTTGAGGACTGGTCACAGCTTCTCTTTGGATTTGGGTTCCCTTCCCTTGTTCTTTAGCTGTGTGGTATAGTGTACAGGGGTGAGGGTGTGTGTGTGTGTGTGTGTGTGTGTGTGTGAGAGAGAGAGAGAGAGAGAGAGAGAGAGAGAGAGAGAGAGATAAGGAAATAGTAAAAGCAATTATCTGTATGGGAGAGAATGAAGATTTTGCAGGAAAGAGATTAGAGACGTCTGTTTACACTCCTCCATAATTTTCCAAACAGCAGACCGAGTTTATCTCATCATGCAAGTGCAGGCTGATGCAGACTTCTACACACGCTCTGGAACTGGATTGTCCAGGAGTCACGCGGTCACTGGCAATGCATAATAAGACATTTTCCACTGTTACTTAGTCGCATAATCATGACCAAGATTCAGTTAAGGTCATGAGAACAAGCAAAGACCTTTTGTTAAAAATAATAGTTTTGACAGCTGTTGGTATAGGAAGTACCAAAGGACCATGACACCAGGGGAAAAACAGAAGTTTAGAATGAAAGAGAGTTACTGTTTAAGTTTCTGACTGAGTGAAAACTGGACTTGGCCCTGAAATTGCAAATCCAGCTATGTGAAGTACAGTGGGGAACCGTCAGGGCCCTCTACGCCCTCTCAGAGGGCCTAAAATATTCTTAAAACATAAATATATATAATATAAATGTATCCAATTTTATTTTATCTACTTACAGTTTGACAATTGACATCTAAACAATTACAAAAATATAAGCAAATAAATTATTCACCCGTGTCCATTCAATCTGTGTTGGAAAGTGAGGTGTTAAGTGGAAGCCTGTGAGCCTGTGTCTCCCCCTATCAGGACTGTGATGCCCGCTGTTCGTTTACAGAGGGCCTGGTAGTTATAATTCAGCAATACCAGTTTCAAATGACAGCGAAATTGACCAATCATATCTTCCCTCTTAGTGGGCGGGCTTAACTGTATGATAATTTCCGCCCGCTGTGGCGACGCTAGCTGTCGTTAGCGTACCACCGCTAGCTAGTTTCGATTCAGTCCTTTGATGTCCTCGTGCGCGTTGTTTACATATTCCGCTCCCGAGAAACACGGAGCTGTGAACCTTATTTTGTTGGAACCTTATTTTGCTTAAGAAGTTATCTAGTACATATGTTATTGTTTATTGCGTTTTTAAAGCTGTACTGTCGTCTCAATTTTTAAAATTTTTTTTTATTGCAGTTAATTAGGAGAGGAAACGAATCATTTTCGGGGGTGGGGATGGGAGCGGTCCCAGGTTTAATGGTCACGGTTCGCTACTGGTGTAAGGAAATGCAGGCCTACTGGTGAAGTATCTGTCAGTCAGTCTAACTGCCTAAGGTGTTGTAGGAGTGCTCACCTGTGATGAAGACCCAAGAATAGAAGAGCAGAATATATAGCAGTATATAAATATATAAAGCAGTTTGAATTTTCATCTCGTGCAAGTTGCACATTAAAGAGAAAGTATAAAGATAAAAATATAATCACTTTCATAAATACCGATTAACGTTGTTTGGTGGTAAAAAAAATTTTTACTGGTCCGATTACAACCCTGAACTATCAGGTCCAGTTATAAATCAGGACAAATGAGAGTGGTAATCAGACTATTGGAGACTCCAGAACGGTAATCACACTACCAGAGACTCCAGAGTGATAATCAGACTATTGAGTGGTAATCAACCAATTAGACACTCAAACGTAGTAATCAAATTATTAGAGGCTCCAGAGTGGCAATCAACATATTAGTGACTTGAAAGTGATCATCAGATTATTAGAGACACAAGAATGATAATTATACTATTAGAGGAGTGTAAAGGCCTGGCTCTGACATCATATAAAGGAGTGAAAAGGCCTGACTGACATCATATAGAAGAGAGAAAAGGCCTGACTGACATCATATAGGGGAATGAAAAGGCCTGACTCAGACATCATATAGAGCACAGGTGTCAAACTCAAGGCCCGCGGGCCAAATGTGGCCCGCCGCGTCATTTTATGTGGCCCGCGAGAGCTTAAAAAGCCAAATTGTCAAAAAAAAAGTAAAAGTGAGCAAAAACTACATTTCCCACAATTATGTTACCGGCAAAGTGACGGCATCTCGACACTGCAGTGTTTCCATATCGATGCGATTTTCCCAATAAGTGTAATTGGGAAATACAAATAATGATCCCAAAATGTCCAGGAAGAGAAACATCGATGCAGATAGAAGGTTGTTTCAAGAAAGGTGGAAAAGCGATGTTTGCGCTTCAAGGAGAAAAACGGGTATGAAGCGGTGGCAGTTGTCAAAGAGTACAATATATGTTGGCATTTTGCGACCAAACACGGAGCTAAGTATGCCAAAATTAGCCATCAAGAAAAACGACGAATTGTCAAAGAATTAAAAAGCAAACTGCGATCGCAACAGAATGTGTTCACAACCACAAACGAAACGGCAGTAAAAGCTGCTTTATTGTGGCTAAAGAAATCGCCGCGCTTCAGTCTTTTTCAGAGGGAGCATTTTTGAAGCACAATCGCTATTTTCACAGTAATTTGATATTTCACGTTTTAAACAAAGTAAATGTGATATATTTGATCAATTTTTCTTTATTCACTTGCATAGTTTGATCGTTGATTGATGGAGTAATATGGGTTTCATAACCTAACAAATTTTACAGGATTTATGTTATAATAACAGCAACAAGCTAACATTTTTTTACATTTACGCAAATATATCTGTACTATTTGTTACTTGAATAAGTAATAAATTCAGAGTTAACATTAAGGAGTAGGTACATTTATAAGTTACATATGGCCCTCGGTGGGTAACGATTATGCTGATATGGCTCGCGGTGAAAATGAGTTTGACACCCCTGATATAGAGGAATGAAAAGGCCTGACTCTGACATCATATAGAGGAGAGAAAAGGCCTGACTGACATCATATAGAGCAGGGGTCGCCAACCTTTTTGAAACTGGGAGCTACTTCTTGGATGCCAATTATTGCGGAGGGCTACCAGATTAATAAGAACGAAAAGTTGTTGAGTGGGGGGGGGGGGGGGGGGTGGCGAACGAAAGTTGCGTGTGCGAGTGTCAATTGCTAAGCGGGAAGACCGCTATCAACCGCGGACAATCTATAATAGCAGCAAAAGCATAAACGATGCAGCGCTTTGGTGACCTTTTTTTAAAAAAAGCCCGCGGGCGACTCATGACGTGGGTGACCCCTGGTTTATTCAATATTGACTATTGACGCCAGCCTAACTTTTTTATTGACAGCTAATTGAGCAATAGAACACGAGAGGGAGTGTGTTATCGTGAATATATGTGCCGTTACTTGACAACGCGTCCGCGGAGTGATACAGAGAACGAGAATACCGTGCTGTTACACACATATCTGCAGGGTTAGAACACTTCTCAACCAGTCGGATTGTGAACTAACTGTTGTATAATGACGCAATAATACACGAGAGGGAGTGCTATAACGGGTAATATCGGCACTGCTGTGCTGCGGTCGTAGGCACGAGGCCGCAGGCCGAGTGCCGTAGCACAGCAACGAAGCAGCCTGCGGCCTCGTGCCTACGACCGCAGCACAGCAGTGCCGATATTACCAGTTATAGCACGAACCTCGAGTGTATTATTGCGATTATACCACAGTTCCATTATCGCTGTTTATTGAAAGATTTTGAGTAAAAGAGGACGAGAAAATACGACCTGTTAGGTTAAAAACACTCCGCCAGTTAAAATAGTTCCATTCAATGGCTCGCTGCTAAATTTACACAACACTGGAACAGCCTTACCCAATAAATATTATAGAGGTAAATATACACAAAAACAACTGTTGATAAAGTTGTATTTAATAAAAATAAATTACAACAATATATATATATATATACATAAATTATATAGCTGCTGATGCTATATACTCCCTTCACGTTTCTGACGGATCCATAAAAACGTCGTAGAAGCTGATTCATTTCATTAGGATGTAAATACATTAAGAGCCCAGGACGTTTGTTTTACGGTATTAACTTCGTTTCTCTGCATTTCCAGCTAATCCAAATCATTGTTTGTAAGCGTGACAAACCTTGGATCATTGGAGGAATCAGGCTGGTCATTTATAGCTTCATCCTCCAGTTTCAGATCGAAACAAATGCTTTCGAAGCCAATAGATTTAACGAACTCCCGGTAATTCATTTTGATAATGTTGCTGCTTGTTTGTAGTTGCGCTGTTTGGCTCGTAAACGCTGCTTCGTTGCTAGGTTACCTGTATGTGGCGGAGTAATACATGGTGAGCTTCGGTTACAGTGCTATAACGTGTAATATTGGCACTCCTAGATCGCCTCTCAGCCAATCACATTGTAGGGTCGGAACTAACTGTGGTATAATTGGCGAATAATCATTTAGTGTTAGAAGGGGAGGAACAACTGTGAATTTGGACATAAATTTAAGTAGATTTCTCGATAGGACATTCATTGGCCCTTTGGCGAGCTACTAGTAGCTCACGAGCGACGTGTTGGAGACCCCTGATATAGAGGAATGAAAAGGCCTGACTCTGACATCATATAGAGGAGTGAAAAGGCCTGACTCTGACATCATATAGAGGAATGTAAAGGCCTGACTCCGACCATCTCTCATGAGTGTTTTTCTGTCCCATTATCTGACCTGCAAAGTCACATCTTCCTGTTTAAATCGTTGTCCTTGTAATCTGATTGGTGGAAACGAACCATATCATTTTGAAATGCCATGAGTCATAACTACCCACGAAGCATGTTTACAGTGAGCAACTCACACATATGTATTAGCTACATTTTATAGAATTGGGCAACAGTTATTCTCATGAACCTGGTTTCATTACCAAAAAGAAGAAACACTTCTGTTCTATTTTAATAGGAAATTTGTGTGGAAATAAATCTGTGTTTGAACTCTGTGTGGAAATAACTCTGTTTGAACTTTTTATTAATTTTTTCCCACTACCAACTTTTAAATTTAGCTGCTTACATATGTAGTGCTTACATTATGCTGTGTCAATATACTGTACTCACAAAAATCCACTTGCTATTGTACAGACAAGGGAGACTCATAATGATGTGGTCTGGTGAAGCCAACATGTTCAGTACTTTGCATAACAGTCACAGCAATGCAAACTCAGATGGTCTTGTATGTAAAACAAGTGCAGAACCCCAACCCCACCCTCTCATCAGCCTCCAGAAAAACACTGATTCTGGATTTTGAAGCAGAGAGCATAGCATCTTTTAAATGTCTTTTTGTTTGTACAATTGTACAGTCCAATGTTCATGTGGTGGGACGGCGTGACGTGACAGAGTCAGACCAGGCAGGGGTGGACCACTTTACATACACAGCACTGTAGCTTCACACCATACACAGAAGAATAATGAAACTTACATTCTTACATCCTGAGATGGTATCTCCCAAAAATGAAAAAGCTATGAATACAGTTTATTAAAGTTAAATACAGTTGACTTAATCTGAAAATGAACTCAAGTTAAGTAATTAAAATAAGTATTATAAGTATTGATAGAAAATGGTATTATCTGATCAAAAATCATATGCAGTGCCCATGGTTCAATAGTCTGTGAATCTGAGACCTCCTATATGTAAATGAACCACTGTGGTGGCACAAGTTCCTGTTATAGTTTGAAACCGATAATCATCTAGGACAGTAAAGTTTAGTCATTTGTGTGTGGGCTTCCTGACTGCATACCAGTCCTGCGTGCGCTCACCATGGACCACACCAACAGCAGTGATGTGGACTCTGCTGCTCTGTCTCAGGCAAACCTGGTCAGCTCTGTGCTCATGGGACTGTGCTGCGCTGTTGGCATTCCTGGCAATGTGGTCGTTATTGTGGTCATCGTACTCTGGTTCAAGAAGGACAACTTCACTGTGCATCTGATGCTGAACATGGCTGCCTCGGACATCCTGTGTCTGATGACGCTGCCTGTGTGGATGTACAACCAACTGAATGTGTGGAGCCTCGGACGATCCCTCTGCAAGATCCTGGTCTCTCTCGCCTACTGCAGTGTGTATTCCAGTCTGCTGACGGTCACCATGATGAGTGCTCATCGCTGCATGCAGGTCTGCTATCCTAACACATGGGCCAAGCTGGGTAAGAGAGGAGAGAGGGTTCTCCTCCTCACCATCTGGGTTCTTGGACTCGCTTGCTCTGTTCCAGCAGTTCTTGTACAGGAGGTGGTACAGAAGACCTCCAAGATGGAATGTGGAAGAATCATGTCTTCAGATGAATACAGGCTGGTGGTGGCCGTTCTAGAGACACTTCTGGCATTTGTTGTTCCTTTCACCATCATGGTGACCTCCTACTTCTTCATCCACAAGAAGGTCACACGGGGGGCGCTGTCCCGCAGCCGCAGGCTCACCCGGATAGTCACCCGGATTGTGGTGACGTTCTTCATTTTCTGGACCCCATACCACATCATTAATCTGGTAGAAATCTTTGGGATTTTGCTCAAGCAGTCGTACCCAGATTCTGCGGGTAAACTGCTGGAGAACATACGTTCACTTGGTGACATTGCTGGAAGTTTCACGTTCATCAACAGCTGTGTGAATCCACTCCTCTACGCTTTTGCTTCACGGAGCCTTCGTCAAACCACAGAAACGGAGCACATGAACACCATTCCCACCTCCAGCTTTTAAACAAGGACGGCTCTGTGGGCAACAGGAACTTTACAAATAACACCCTGGTCCATTTCATGGACTGCTCTGCTGTACATTTACATATATATATCCTCCTACCTTGCTCGGCTCCGCCGTTACAGTAACCGAACCTTCGTTTGTCCTTTATTTATTTGTTTTCTTGATTTGTTTTCACTCTACTAATCTGCTGTTTTCATTTTATGAAAATATATTAATATATGTAAATGTCGTTTTCTGTTCAATCAAATGATCACTTTATATTTATTATTAATAACAACAACAACAACAATAGTAACCAAGTACAAACAAGTTACACATCGACGTATAAATGTAGTAATGTAGTAAGGATTGGAGGGCTGTGAAATCTTGTTTGCGCTTGTCAAGATGCTATTCATTCTGAAACTTATATTTTACATCCAGTCAAAATTTCTACAATAAAAATATATATCAAAATAAAAAAAAACAATTTTCTTTACACGGCAATGTGCGCTAATTCTATTTGTTATGAATTACGTCATTTTCTTACGCTTCTGAATCAAAACGAAATCAATAAACCCCGCAGAAAAGCGGAAGTTAGGCAACTTATGAAAATGCAGAAGACTGTGCGCTGCTACATGGTAATATAAGATAACCTATACAAGAGTCATGACTGCTCGTCCACAGCTCGGATCACCACCGCGTGACGCGTCTCGAGCGTCCTGTGTGACACACACACACTGGTGCGGAGGGACTTTTATTAAGAAAAGGAAAAATCAGAACCACCGGCGAGGGCGGCGGCAGTATGACACAGCAAACACCACAACAGATACTTGCGTACCGTTTCATCTTTACCGGGACCGTTTGAGGGGGTCCCAGGTATCATTCGTATGGCTACGACACTGTTTCAGTAAAGAATATTAAATATATTAAAAAAACTATTATATTCGGCACTAAATGAAATTCGTGTGGTTCTTTATCCAGTTATTGGATAAATAACTGGATAAATTGCCGTAAATGTAACTAACTGCAACGTGTTTCTTGTTTGGCACAGGTGAGGTTCACCTTGTTAATCCGATTCACTTCTTTCTGAAATCCTGATCTCGGGTTCGTTTTGGTCAGGTGTGAACGGCCCTTTAGTCAGCAATGTGGAAATGACGCGATAGAAGCGCGTGCAGGAGGACCAAACCACTCTAGGTTTGAGAAGGGGGAGGGAGGTGAGGGGGGTGTGACTGTCTGGAACTGTCACATCAAGCAGTGGTTCCAAGAAAACTTGAACAACACCTGACGACGAATCACATGTACATGCAAAACAACAAACCAAAGTGTTGATAAAGAAGTGGGCAATCGTTTTGGTGGAGGAAATGGAGGCTAGCTGTTAACCAAGATAGTAGTTAAGGCCAAAACTACCCACGAGGCTAGAAGGGTGATTTTGCCAGCATACAGAATAACTGACGAGAAAAGCAAAGACTCACAACCAGCAAACGACTTTGAGAGGTTCTGCTGCCGGACTGTATGAACGGAGGCGCATTAGTGACATGACTGCTGATACTTAACACACTCAGCTTTGCCAAAATGGTTGAATTTGTAAATGGGGGGCCATATCAAATAATTATTCCACTTAAAGCCAGAGAGTAGACTTGTGCTACTCTTCTGTATGATGTGTGAACTGAGATTTTCCAGTCTAAGTTACATAAGCACAGGGAGTGATGTAGGGCTGTGAACCAGGAGCTTCTGGTGTGCTTCTCACTCATCCATGGTGTGTTTCTACTTCTCACCCATTCCTGCCAGAACAGGGCCGTTGTCTGCATCATCCCAGACTAAGACCTCCATGTATAGTAAGACACCACTCCCACTACTTGTAGTGGGTGAGTGGGTGTGTGTTGGCTGTCAGAAGGATGCAGATGGTACAGTTTTAAATACATTTTAGACTGGGGTAAATCGAGATTTTGCATTCTTTGTAAAGGTGCCATGACTGGAAAATGTTGCACTAACCCACAAAATTCACCATTTACAGTTAAATATAGTCCCAGTCATAAAACATAAGGCAAGACATTTATGATCAGAGTCACATTTTGCAGGACAGGAAGTCATGGGGCAGAAGTGTTTGGTCTGGGGCAGAAGCTGTTCCAATTCACCTGACGTGTATTCAGAGACCACTAATCAGTCTGTGGCTGATTATCTGCTTATTCACTGGAAATATGACAAAATCAGATTCAGGTTTGTCTGGTCCAGAGTGTCGTGAGAGTGGGGGCATGGCTGAGCACGGTGTGTGAGGTGGAGAGGCTGTCAGAGGGTGATTGGGTGCACCTGCATCTCCTTAATGTCATGGTGGGACCCCTGAGCGAGGGAGCACTCAGCACGAGGGCTGCTTTAAAAGTTCCTGTTTGCCAAGAACTCTCATTTCTCTCTGAGCCTTCTCCGCAGTGTAGATCAGTGATGTACAGGTTCACTCATCAGGAACCCAGCTGGCTTTAACACTCACCTAATGCTGTTTCTGATCACTGATCCTGTGGTGATAAAGAAAGCCAGTCTCACACCCTAATAGCCCCACATCCTCACACACACTCTCCCCCCCCACACCCTCATAGCCCCACATACTCACACACCCCACACCCTCATAGCCCCACATACTCACACACCCCACACCCTCATAGCTCCACATACTCACCCCCCCACACCCTCATAGCCCCACATACTCACACACCCCACACCCTCATAGCCCCACATACTCACACACCCCACACCCTCATAGCCCCACATACTCACACACCCCACACCCTCATAGCTCCACATACTCACCCCCCCACACCCTCACCCCCCCCACACCCTCATAGCCCCACATACTCACACACCTCACACCCTCATAACCCCACATACTCACACACCCCACACCCTCATAGCCCCACATACTCACACACCCCACACCCTCATAGCCCCACATACTCACATACCCCACACCCTCATAGCCCCACATACTCACACACCCCACACCCTCATAGCCCCACATACTCACACACCCCACACCCTCATAACCCCACATACTCACACACCCCACACCCTCATAGCCCCACATACTCACAAACCCCACACCCTCATAGCCCCACATACTCACACACCCCACACCCTCATAGCCCCACATACCCCACACCCTCATAGCCCCACATACTCACACACCTCACACCCTCATAGCCCCACATACTCACACACCCCACACCCTCATAGCCCCACATACCCCACACCCTCATAGCCCCACATACTCACATACCCCACACCCTCATAGCCCCACATACTCACATACCCCACACCCTCATAGCCCCACATACTCACACACCCCACACCCTCATAGCCCCACATACTCACACACCCCACACCCTCATAGCCCCACATACCCCACACCCTCATAGCCCCACATACTCACACACCCCACACCCTCACAGCCCCACATACTCACACACCTCACACCCTCATAGCCCCACATACTCACCCCCCCACACCCTCATAGCCCCACATACTCACCCCCCCCACACCCTCATAGCCCCACATACTCACACACCCCACACCCTCATAGCCCCACATACTCACATACCCCACACCCTCATAGCCCCACATACTCACCCCCCACACCCTCATAGCCCCACATACTCACACACCCCACACCCTCATAGCCCCACATACTCACATACCCCACACCCTCATAGCTCCACATACTCACCCCCCCACACCCTCACCCCCCCACACCCTCATAGCCCCACATACTCACACACCCCACACCCTCACAGCCCCACATACTCACACACCTTACACCCTCATAGCCCCACATACTCACCCCCCCACACCCTCATAGCCCCACATACTCACCCCCCCACACCCTCATAGCCCCACATACTCACACACCCCACACCCTCATAGCCCCACATACTCACATACCCCACACCCTCATAGCCCCACATACTCACCCCCCCCACACCCTCATAGCCCCACATACTCACACACCCCACACCCTCATAGCCCCACATACTCACACACCCCACACCCTCATAGCCCCACATACTCACATACCCCACACCCTCATAGCCCCACATACTCACATACCCCACACCCTCATAGCCCCACATACTCACACACCCCACACCCTCATAGCCCCACATACCCCACACCCTCATAGCCCCACATACTCACCCCCCCCACACCCTCATAGCCCCACATACTCACATACCCCACACCCTCATAGCCCCACATACTCACATACCCCACACCCTCATAGCCCCACATACTCACACACCCCACACCCTCATAGCCCCACACACCCCACACCCTCATAGCCCCACATACTCACACCCCCCACACCCTCACAGCCCCACATACTCACACACCTCACACCCTCATAACCCCACATACTCACACACCCCACACCCTCATAGCCCCACATACTCACATACCCCACACCCTCATAGCTCCACATACTCACCCCCCCACACCCTCATAGCCCCACATACTCACACACCCCACACCCTCATAGCCCCACATACTCACATACCCCACACCCTCATAGCCCCACATACTCACACCCCCCACACCCTCACAGCCCCACATACTCACACACCTCACACCCTCACAGCCCCACATACTCACACACCTCACACCCTCATAGCCCCACATACTCACATACCCCACACCCTCATAGCTCCACATACTCACCCCCCCACACCCTCACCCCCCCACACCCTCATAGCCCCACATACTCACACACCCCACACCCTCACAGCCCCACATACTCACACACCTCACACCCTCATAGCCCCACATACTCACATACCCCACACCCTCATAGCTCCACATACTCACCCCCCCACACCCTCACCCCCCCACACCCTCATAGCCCCACATACTCACACACCTCACACCCTCATAGCCCCACATACTCACACACCCCACACCCTCATAGCCCCACATACTCACACACCCCACACCCTCATAGCCCCACATACTCACATACCCCACACCCTCATAGCCCCACATACTCACACACCCCACACCCTCATAGCCCCACATACTCACACACCCCACACCCTCATAGCCCCACATACTCACATACCCCACACCCTCATAGCCCCACATACTCACACACCCCACACCCTCATAGCCCCACATACTCACACACCCCACACCCTCATAGCCCCACATACTCACATACCCCACACCCTCATAGCCCCACATACTCACACACCCCACACCCTCATAGCCCCACATACTCACCCCCCCACACCCTCATAGCTCCACATACTCACACACCTCACACCCTCATAGCCCCACATACTCACACACCCCACACCCTCATAGCCCCACATACTCACATACCCCACACCATCATAGCCCCACATACTCACACACCCCACACCCTCATAGCCCCACATACTCACATACCCCACACCCTCATAGCCCCACATACTCACACCCCACACCCTCATAGCCCCACATACTCACATACCCCACACCCTCATAGCCCCACATACTCACACACCTCACCCCTCCACACCATCATAGCCCCACATACTCACACACCCCACACCCTCATAGCCCCACATACTCACACCCCCCACACCCTCACAGCCCCACATACTCACCCCCCCCACACCCTCATAGCCCCACACACTCACAACCTCACCCCTCCACACCATCATAGCCCCACATCCTCACACACTCACATCTCCATTCTCTGAACCAAAGATAACTGTTGTACTTTTCTTGATGTCTCATGTTCATCTTCACTTTTCAAAGAGTCGAGCCCTTGAGAGCAGAAGACAGTAGAGCACTGCAACACCCCTATTACATCATCCTATGGATTTATCATCATGTAGAAATTCCTTGTAACCTCATTAAAACGTGTAAGAGTGTGCAGCAGCAGATCTGTGGGGGTGGAGGCATCTGTTGTGATTTTTTAATGTCCACAACAAACCCAAAACTAATTTTAAGGCCAGATAAAGCGTGAACCTGGACAGCCCTCGAGGAGAGAAGGGCTGAAGATTTAGTGTTGGGTGGGCTGGAACTTCAGCAGCCAATCTTAACACCCACATTAAACCAAACACCTAACTTCAAAGCACCTCTGTTCATACATCACTGTACCTGACTATTCTAACATGACATTTCTACATGTCTATCTGTATACCATTATACTAGAGGCTCGATATTGGGGAACTGAGAATGGACAAACCGCCCTGTATTCCCCGTTAAGGAACACCAACCGTGTTCCTTCTCAAACTACCTGAGATGAGAAGTGTGAGAAGAGTGCTTTGTTGAATCCGCAACGTGTCTGACATGACAGATGTGACAACAGCTCCCTCTCCCCTCCCACTGCAGTGTGACCTTCACACGCTTCCGCAGAGGAGGGAGAAGAGGCTGATCGGGGAGGAGGGAACCAGAGTGGAAGAGCTGATCGGGGAGGAGGGAACCAGAGTGGAAGAGCTTATTGGGGAGGAGGGAACCAGAGTGGAAGAGCTTATTGGGGAGGAGGGGAATAGAGTGTAACAGAAGGGCAGGGTAGGCACAACGGCTATTAGGAAGCGCTTTGAAGGCGCTAGTGGCAAACAGCCTTTGACTTTAAAGGCCTGTTAACTTTTATGAGGGGTTTTTAAGAGAAACATTACACTCTTTATAGTGTCTCTCTAGAGTGCAGTCCGATTTATTCCCCGAGCTAAGGCAGACTCCACATTCATTTGGGCATGTTAAGATTTAATGGTGCGAGTATGTAGCACAAAAGAAAGATGACAACTTTATTACTCTGATGTAGGCACCTATCTCACAGATAACTTCCTTCTGGAACATTCTATGTGCTGACATCTATTCCTGACACTAGGAGATGAAGGCTTTTTTAATCTTAGCCACATCATTTCTTGATAATGGATAAGATTTTTGAATTATAAAACACCATTTAGTGTTTTTTCCTTTGAACACTCAGATTCTTTCACACGCTTCTCTAACAATGATCCATGCAGACCTTTCATGGAGGTCGAGGGTGCTTTAAACGGCTGTGAAACTGAAATGAGTGTTTGACATCGGGTTCACACGGCAGCTCTTCCCAGGGTCCAAGAACTCAGCCTCCTCAGCCTTTAAGCAGCAGGTGGGAGGCCTGTTTATTGCACACACACTCACACACACATACTCGCACACACCCCCTCAGGGCCACAGCGTGCACGCAAATAAACATGCCATATCTATTTAGAGGCTGCAGTGGCCTCAGCAGTGTGGTTACAGCCCTTCTCCTGACAGTCAGCATCACAGATGTGGAAGTGTGTGCTTTATAGGACACCAGCAGGCTGCAGTGTACAGGACAGTACTCAGAATTTATTTATTTTCTACATTAATAGCCTAAAGAAAAAACAAACTTTTGAAGGGAAGACACACACAATCAATTCCACTGAATCATTCTGCTTAATTCTGACTACAAAACATAAACTGAACAGCAATAAGTGCAGTAGCAAGGCACACCAGACCCACATGAAGACAAATGTGATTTTTTATAATCCAAGTACCTAGAAGCACAACTCAAAACTCAGCTCAACCACAACTCAAATACAATTCATCCTTATACTTCCACACTACATTTCCAAACACCACCAATGTCACTCCATGTAAGGCAAAAAACATGCAGACAGATCAAAGAAGCCCTGAAATGGGTGGGGAACTACTTCATAATGGGAGGTGGTGTTTAGGATGCAGATTATTCAGAAGATATCAAGTGCACGGGCAAACCGTGTGTAACTACATAATCAAGTCAACAGCATCCAACTGCGTTATCCAGAGTCAAAGTCTATAAGGGGAAGTGCTACGGGTTGCACTGCTGTAAGCTTTAAAAAACAGCAGTGGGATACAGGTGGGTTTAAAAAAACAGCAGTGGGATACAGGTGGGTTTAAAAAACAGCAGTGGGATACAGGTGGGTTTAAAAAAACAGCAGTGGGATACAGGTGGGTTTAAAAAACAGCAGTGGGATACAGGTGGGTTTAAAAAACAGATGTAATAGTGCAGAGCAGCGTGTCAAAGGGCAGGAGGCAACACAGCATCCAAGCGGAGACGAAAGCCGTGCTGGTGAAACTCCTGCACCATGGTGGGTGTCTCGGCGAGAGTGGAGGAGGGAAGGAGTGTGCACGAGGGAGTGTGCACGAGGCAGACTCCCGCAGCAGAGGTCGTTTTAGCTGATGGTGCAGGGTTTGTTAAACTGGCAGAGCAGGGGTCATTTTAGCTGATGGAGATGGGGTTGTTTAGCTGACGGGGCAGGGGTGGTTTAGCTGACGGAGCAGGGGTCATCCTTGCTGGGTTTCATCTCGCCCTGAAGTAGCTGGATCATCACAGCTTTGGTGAGGTAGCTCGATGTGCCTTTCATCCCCAGGGCTGGCGTGTTGTAGAAAGCCTCCATATCATCCTGAGGGCAACAGCAGGTTTACAGTCTTACCAAAGTAAGATCTACCCCTGCATGGATCATGGCTTGACCTTATTAAAGCTGTTCTGCCAACCACTTTATTATTAACAATTAGCAATATTGATACAAGCATTATTAAGCATTATTTTCAGAGGGGTCTCAGTCCTGGCCGCACGGAGAGAGGGTCTGCCCACCTGCTTCCGAGCTCTATCCGATGGGCCACGGTCTTTCTGGAAGTCAGCAAAAGCATCTTTAACCAGCCGATCCAGATCCACAGTCTCCTGGAATTCTAGCTCTGGGTTTCTCTCAAGCACAATAGACACCACCATCAGCAGCTGGGAAGAGGATCAAAGATTCACAACCGGAGACACAGGATGTTATTTTCAAACAGACAAGCTAAAATGCAAAAGTAAGACTCAGCTAGCATGCCACGATGCATTTGTGAGGAAGATATATCTGATTCAGCTACATTACTGCTAGTAACAACATTATTATGTGCACACACTAGGTGTACAGGTGCTCTGCTGACCTCCACTATAATTTGCCTGTACTCCGGCAGCACGATGTTCTGCAGAGTGTCCTCCACCAGCAGGGAGAAGTTCATCTCATACATGGTCATATCAGACAGAGTGGGTTGCTACACACAGACAACAAAGAGAACCGAGCTAATTATCTGACCCACTGAGCTTACGCGTCAAACTCCATTTCACATCACCACCTTTACAACTAAGCGAATGAAATGGGGACAGAGAGGACTGGCTCACCTGCGGGAGGTGGCGACCTGCCACTCTGATACCCCCGCCAGTCCTCTCCAGAATCTGCCAAACCCGGTCATAGAAACCCAGGGGTGTGCGGTTCAGGGAGCCGTCGATCTGACGTCGGTTCAGCCAGGACCTGCGGAGGAAAAGTCAAAATAAAGACGCACCATCAGACCTGCACAGAGTTAGCGACTATTTAGGCATGCAGTAAAATTATGGAACCAGTAATAAAATTAGTGGAAAGTGTCTGAGAATATCAAGAGCTCAAATAAATTAAACAAAGATTAATATAAACAGTCCAACTACATTGTGCCAAGTGGGAAATAACAAAATCTAGGTTGACCTAATTTTTGTTCTCAGAAAGAACAATTAACCTCAGGGAGGGAGGCTAAATCTAATTACTCCAAACACTGTAATCCTCATTATATAGAGATGGAAACATGGGTCTGGCGGGGATCTCGGCTCTGTGATGAGCCAATCAGTGGAAGTGGGGCTGGGAGGGGTGGAGTCAAGCTATGGAAGTGTGGCCAAGCAGTGGGGATTGAGGGTGGAACAACGTGTGGGTTGTGGTACCTGCCCGCCTGCTGTGGCTGAAGGACATCTAGAAGAAGCTGTTTGACATCACTGGGGGACATTTGGTAGATGCCCTGGGGAAGCAGATCTCCTGCACGGATCTCCAACTCGTGTTTCATCGCCTGGACGATCCACCTGAACCAAAACCAGCATGGCTCAGCTCATCCACACAGCACGCAGGCTTCCATTTAAAATGAGCTCATATGAGTGCGCAAAGTGTCCGATTGCTAACTGTGCCATCTCCAGTCAGCAGCACAGAGAAGATACTGATAAAGCACCCATGGTGGAAGAGTCTCTTACCCAACACGTATCTTTAGCATTCCACTGAAGAGCTCAGGGTTATTGGAGATGATCCAGCCGATGTGGATGACGAGCTCCTGCTGAAGGACGGCCTCCCGCTCGCCATGGGGGCTACACTTACTGTAGATAATGTCCTTAATGACCCCTGGAGACAGCGGGTTGGAGATCACCTCCTCCTCGTGGCCAAAAAGTCCCAGGGTTACCTAGCAACAGAGGTTGCCATCCAGAAGGGGTTAGTGGGTAAAATGCTCCTCTGTACTATAGGACAAGGTTTCCAACCCTGATCCTGGAGACCAGCTTTCCTGCACAGTTCGGACTAAAACACACCTCAACTAGGGAATCAAGATGTTCAAGAACACTAGTGTGTTAGATTGTGGATGGAGCTCAGATTTGCATGAACCTAGATTGACAGGAGTAGCGTTGCGTACATGTGACTGCAGGCATCTCATATTTTCCCCTTCACAATCCCTCCAATGTTTCCAATGTACTTTTAATATCAGTCACAACACTCATTTGGCAACATGTCCAGACCAAAGAGAGGTCATTTGCATGTATGAGAACCACATAAGTGCTTTTCTCTCTCTTATGATGGAAAAGCTCCAAGGATCATGGCAACAACTACACAGTTGTACACAGGAGTGTGACCCATTTCCAGGAAACAAATCTACTTTTTAAAATCATTAAAGTGGGATTCTCGAGGGCGACCTATATGCAGATGTTCTCATCCTGGAGATTGCAATGTAATGCATTACTGCAGGGCCCTCAGGAGAGAAATAGGTCTGGGGATGTTACAGAGCACAATTATCTGAGGAAGAGTTAGTGTTAGGCATAAGAATAAGAACCATCTGCAGGCATCATAAAGAAAGCACAAAACACACCAGACATCATCATCATAATCATCATCATCATCATAATAATAATCATAATAAGCAGTAGTGGTGACAGCTACAAAAGCAGTTCAGCTAATAGGGATTTAATATATTGATCGAGCAAGCAAACAGTGAGGCATGCATCACTCTGAAGCAGTGCTCTACAGCTCAACACACAGGGAGACTAGGAGTTGATGTAAAGGACTGAACCAATGATCAGTGAACATTAAAATGCCTTAAAACAGTCTAGCGCCTTTCTTCCAGTTTGGTTCTCTCTATTCTGAAGCTCGGTTCTATCGGTTGTGTTGTCAGCCTCCTGATTGGAGCTCTTACTTACCTGTTTGCCATGAACTAATACGCTAGTAATACTCGGAGCAAGGCTGTCCACTAGCTTAGATAAGAGACCGGCAGCAAGGCGCACAACGGACCTGGTGAACAAAGAGAGATTACCCCACAGGGATTGGACAGATAATCCCAAACAGGTTAAACACTCACAGCTCCAATTTACATTCCATGTATTTGTGTGAGGTAATTTAAAAAAACAGGAAGCAGGGTGTTTGCATATGATGGTGTGAACTGATTCCGAGTAGACCATGTGATTTAGGACGAGGCCCTGATTAAACGCTCACGTTCTGACAGAGAATTAATTACACCAAGTGAGAAAACTGCGCTACTGCCTGAATAGCTTGGTTCAGAATGCCGTAATTTTCCCATAAGGCCCTGCTCTGCTTTCAGCAAGCACAACAGACTGCTTCACCACCAGGTGTCCAGGGTCACCCCCCCCCCCCCCCCGAATCTGCTACTGCCGTCATCCAGCCACTCCATATCTACATAACTACTGAGATGAAGACCTCCGTAATCAGTATACTGCCACCTACAGTTTTACTTTTTCATCCTGCAGGTAGACTAATTTGCCAGAGTGGCTCTGAGCCTCTGCTCTGCTGCAGTAAGCGTTCCTTCACTCCTGCAAAGTGGCTCTCAATGTGGTACTAGCAGAAGTATTTTAATGTTCACCAATTATGAGACTTACAACATATCTCAATCCAACTCCAAGGATGCATTCCACTAGCAAACAAAGGGTGGACTACAGGCAGAAGGTGTGGAGTGATCACGCAGCGTGGCATGTGGATGAACACACTTCACCAGACTCTACAGGGTGGCTTCACAGTGGACAATGGCTCAAGCACAGGAACAGAACAAAATGGGTTTAAACCCGAGACCCTCATGAGGGGGGGGAGGGTTTCTTGAACTTCAGCTATTAATCCACAAATGTGACTTACACATGAGAATACAGGGACTGATGATGAAAAACGCTGGTTCACAAATAGGAAAAATACACAACGGACATTTTTTGAAGCCACACCACCAACCACGACAACACCATCACACCTCACAGCGCCACCTGGTCACAGACAGGATGAGTGAAGCGTGCTCTCCAGTTAACAGGGAGACTGTCGGTGATGTGACACTCACAGTGCCCACAGACAAGGGGACCAGTGCATGCAGAGGCAGTGAAAGCTAGCATCCTGTTACCTGTTTGCCATGGACCAAGAGAGTCGTTATATGAGGGGCTATGGAACTGGCAAACTTCTGGGTAGCAGCTGCAGTGCACCGAACTGCCAGCCTACGTGAGGTTTGCATGTTCGAAAAGATACATTGGTTTGGGCAGTGGTTACTCACATTTGAACAGACCGACAAAGAATTGAAACAACTGTGTTGGCTATACTGTAACACCGTGTCCACCACCTCTAAGTCCATCACCTCCAGCTGAACCATTGAGCTCAATTGTCAGTCCTGGTCTTCCTGTTCCTTACTCCAGCACCAGTGACCAGTGACTGGATGGCCTTCACAATCAGTCTAATGAGTAAAGTCTAATATGTTGCAGGTAAACCACAAACGTACAGAATCAGCAGGTGGAGATATGGGACCGCATTCAAAAGAAATGTTTAAAATGAGGAAGGTAAACAGATATTCAGGCTAACGGTGTTGTTTTTGGACTATTGTACGAGGTTAGGTTGGAATGAGCCTAGAACACCCTTGCAAGGCCTTAAGGAAGATGATCAGGCTCAGCTCTGCTTCACAGTGTTCGGCTGAGAGATGGTTTGGGTGGATGGCTGGTTTGTGTTGGAAATGGAGATGGGATTCTGACCAGAGCTTCCTGCTGCCTGCTTGTCTGTAGATCCGCTCCAACTCGTCCTTCAGGAATTCTGGAGAGAGAGGTGCAAATCCAGCAATGGGAGGTTCTGTTATGTACTACTGGTTCTGTTTAAGACACATCACCTGCTATTGGTTAACAGTCACAGTGTTCATAGTAACAAGTAACGTATGTCCAAGATCTCATACTAAATAACATGCCAAAAAAGTAATACTCCTGGATTATTCCTTCTGGATTAGTGTTTCTGACAGCTTAGAATTCACATTTAGTATTCCAAATGTTCCTGGATTATATACTGTGTTGGGTGAAAAATGGAAGTGTGTGAACACTGAACACTACTCAGTCCCATTGTCTATGCCTAAAATCACTGAAGCTGAAACTCAGTGACCCTGTGTACATGTGCACAGTGACCCTGTATACATGTGCACAGTGACCCTGTATACCTGTGCGCGGTGAACCTGTGTACATGTGCGTGGTGAACCTGTGTACATGTGCGTGGTGAACCTGTGTACATGTGTGTGGTGACCCTGTGTACAAGATCTGCACAGCTAGAACAGCTGGCCAGGTGATGAGATTAAACCGGTGTTTGAAAACAGACGGCCACGACAAACACACCAACAGCAGGAGCGGACGTTTTCAAAGCCAGCCAACAAGAATCAGAGAAGCTAAACGGATTACTGCTGTGGACATTTCATTCACGGAGGCTTTAGCCACTGTGGTGAGCAGAAGCCCTCTAAGGCAGGGCTCTGAGGGAGAGCGTCCACCCAGAACAGAGTAAACAAGTCCTTATTTCACTGGTGGGACATTGAAATACCAGGAAATCTTCAGTGTCATAAAATTCCCTTATGGCGGGTGCAGACTACATGACTTTTTTTACCTTTTGCAATGATCGCTTTGTCGCATTAGACAAACAGTGACTCATGCATAGAATCATAGATATGAGGCATGTCTTGGTCGGGTGACAGGCTATACTATACTTTTGATGCGGAACAATCATTGTTCACATCCTTGTGTGTCATCATAGGTCATTGGGGAGGAGGGCCAGGACACTGTTGGAGGTCGTGAAGTAATGTGTAGTGCTGCAGTATTTTTAACTTGGCATGTAAACACCCTTACATAATATAACTAACTACCAGGTTCACTGTATGTAAACAGAAGACGGAAGAAAGCAGGATTGGGTTTTGGGAACTGCATACTATGATAAGTAAAGATGCAGAGGTATACTTTAATTTTCATGTTATACATGTTTTAGCATGAACTATAACTGAAACCAACAGCAGTATCACTCTGTCTCCACAGACTTATGTGCTGTCATCCTATTGGTCAAAGTCAATGAACACACTGTAGAAGTTTCCAGACTAGCTGAGAAAAAACATTCTGATGTGTGAGTCTCTGTTGGTGTGTTCTGTTGGGGTATCCCAGATGTCACATCGTTGTTATTCAATTATGTAAGACTTCAAAAGTCATTGCCTCATTGCCCTTGTAGTCAGGCCTGGACATGTGCTATCAAAATCATGTCAAAGGTTTGGCTGAATTTACGTAGTCTCACCTTGGCATTTAAACATTACTGATCAGAAGAATTTAGAATGTTCTGTTGAATTTCCAGATTTGATGTAACAATGAAATGTAGACAATTGTCACTTACATTCTAGAACATAGTGGTAATTCTAGAACTGCATATCCCAAAACAAGCACTGAAAGTAGCAAAAGCAAGTGATGCAAGTAATACTGGCTACAAAATTCAGCTATTTTCTTGCCAAAATTTGCAGTGTGCATCCTGGTATAAATAGTACCTTGAGCTATATTTGCTACATACACCAGAATTCAAAAATAGACGTTGATATTCACACCAGAGTGTAAACAGTAGAAATTGCTTCTTACAGCAGCATGCAAATAGAACCTGATTTTGCATTAACAATAAAGTATTTTAGATGGATTGCGAGTGTGTCCCTGCATACCGTCTCTACTGAAAAAGTCAGGGCCCTCCTTCTTCAGGAGGATACTGGCCAACTGAGCCTGGCTGGCAAGACAGTCACAGTCCTGCTCAAGGAGGGGGAGAGGGAGGGAGGGAGGGAGGGAGGGAGGGAGGGAGGGAGGGGGAGAGAGAGAGAGAGAGAGAGAGAGAGAGAGAGAGAGAGAGAGAGAGAGAGAGAGAGATGGGACTTTTGAATTGCAGAAGTAATAGAGTATATGCCATTAATTGTGTGCCAAAAGATCAAGTGGCCTCACATGGAACTTCTGCAGGACTTGGTGCGTGGGTTTGTGGTTCCACTCCTCCACGTCGATCTCCGGCTGCTGCTCCAGATCGGAGGCGTTGGGCGTACTCGTCTGCCGTTTCACCTTGGAGTGCTTGGGCAGCTCCAGCTCCTCAAAGCTCTTAAACTCAGGAATTCTTCAAATGGACGAAGCACAGAGTACAGGTGTAGCACACAGACCTCCACACAGGTGTAGCACACAGACCTCCACACAGGTGTAAGCACTTAAACCACACATGAACCACGAGGACAGATTTAAGATTAAATCAAAGCTTCACGTAAAGGTTTTGTGATCTATTCTTTGAATTTGTGCTAGATGTAGGTCACCATCATCTCCCATTAGCTCAGCACTGCCACACTGTCCCTGTAGGCAGCATTGGGGTTGGAGGTTTCCAAGCGCAAAGTTAATCGTGGATCGGGGACACAAAAGACATAAATGAAGGGTTCTTACTCCGCCTCGTTCACACGCAGGAAATCTAACTGTTCCACAACAGCTCCGGAGATCAGAGTCTGCAGGAGGTCCCAGTGAGAGAACACACACACACACACACACACACACACACACACACACACACACACACACACACACACACACACACACACACACACACACACACACACACACACACACACACACACACACACACACACACACACAGGCAAGGATGGATATTGCTCAACCAGACCAGATGGGCCATGCAGGTTACCATGTTGCCTGCATCAGCAAGACATTTGCGACAAGACTAAAACACACCGGAGGATAAATTACTCACAGAGCACACAGTACAGCAGCAATCTTGAAGCACACCCACAGTGCAGAGGGCAGAGTTGTGACAGTAGAGGGGTGTGGCTATGCTAATGAGCAGAGTAATGACAGTAGAGGGGTGGAGCCATGCTAATGAGCAGAGCAGTGACAGTAGAGGGGTCAGCCCAGCAGAAATACTCTCTCACTCGACCAGATGTGTGCATGTGTTGGCATTACAACATCTCTCTCCACAGGGCATCAGATAATGATATCTGAAGCATGTAAAAGACCATGTGTACGGCCCCTAACTCTCCTCACACACACTGCAGAAGACCATGTGTACGGCCCCTAACTCTCCTCACACACACTGCAGAAGACCATGTGTACGGCCCCTAACTCTCCTCACACACACTGCAGAAGACCATGTGTACGGCCCCTAACTCTCCTCACACACACTGCGGAAGACCATGTG
>NC_135211.1:18069823-18169823 GCF_052324685.1 Brachyhypopomus gauderio | reverse complement strand
ATTCCATACTGCTCCTCTCTCTCTTTATTCCATACTGCTCCTCTCTCTCTCTATTCCATACTGCTCCTCTCTCTCTTTATTCCATACTGCTCCTCTCTCTCTATTTCATACTGCTCCTCTCTCTCTTTATTCCATACTGCTCCTCTCTCTCTTTATTCCATACTGCTCCTCTCTCTCTCTATTCCATACTGCTCCTCTCTCTATTCCATACTGCTCCTCTCTCTCTCTTTATTCCATACTGCTCCTCTCTCTCTTTACTCCATACCGCTCCTCTCTCTCTATTCCATACTGCTCCTCTCTCTCTATTCCATACTGCTCCTCTCTCTCTCTATTTCATACTGCTCCTCTCTCTATTCCATACTGCTCCTCTCTCTCTCTTTATTCCATACTGCTCCTCTCTCTCTTTACTCCATACCGCTCCTCTCTCTCTATTCCATACTGCTCCTCTCTCTCTATTCCATACTGCTCCTCTCTCTCTCTATTCCATACTGCTCCTCTCTCTCTTTATTCCATACCGCTCCTCTCTCTCTCTATTTCATACTGCTCCTCTCTCTCTCTCTATTCCATACTGCTCCTCTCTCTCTATTCCATACTGCTCCTCTCTCTCTTTATTCCATACTGCTCCTCTCTCTCTCTCTATTCCATACTGCTCCTCTCTCTCTATTCCATACTGCTCCTCTCTCTCTCTATTCCATACTGCTCCTCTCTCTCTATTTCATACTGCTCCTCTCTCTCTCTTTATTCCATACCGCTCCTCTCTCTCTCTATTTCATACTGCTCCTCTCTCTCTCTCTATTCCATACTGCTCCTCTCTCTCTATTCCATACTGCTCCTCTCTCTCTTTATTCCATACTGCTCCTCTCTCTCTTTATTCCATACTGCTCCTCTCTCTCTATTTCATACTGCTCCTCTCTCTTTATTCCATACTGCTCCTCTCTCTCTATTTCATACTGCTCCTCTCTCTCTCTTTACTCCATACCGCTCCTCTCTCTCTCTATTCCATACTGCTCCTCTCTCTCTTTACTCCATACCGCTCCTCTCTCTCTATTCCATACTGCTCCTCTCTCTCTTTATTCCATACTGCTCCTCTCTCTTTATTCCATACTGTTCCTCTCTCTCTATTCCATACTGCTCCTCTCTCTCTATTCCATACTGCTCCTCTCTCTCTATTCCATACTGCTCCTCTCTCTCTCTATTCCATACTGCTCCTCTCTCTCTATTCCATACTGTTCCTCTCTCTCTATTCCATACTGTTCCTCTCTTTCTTTATTCCATACTGCTCCTCTATTTCTTTATTCCATAAATACTTAAATGTCATTTTAGAAGAGGTGTATAAGGGTTTATGTGTGTGTGTATGTGTGTGTGCGCGTGCTTGCGTGCGTGTAGAGGTGGTGTATAAGGGTGTGTGTGTGTGTGTGTGTGTGTGTGTAGAGGTGGTGTATAAGGTGTGTGTGTGTGTGTGTGTGTGTGTGTGTGTGTGTGCGTGCGAGCGTGAGTGCGTGCGTGTGTAGAGGTGGTGTATAAGGGTTTGTGTGTGTGTGTGTGTGTGTGTGTGTGTGTGTGCATTAAAGCTATGCCTACCTTACAGGTTCCAATGCAGCCCACAGGTCTGTCTGGACGGCCGCTCAAACCCAGCTTTTTATTCACAGCCAGGAAACGGTACGCCTGTAGAAACACACCCACACACACTTAGCATGTGCAGCCTGTGAGCAGTGTGATGTGTCCAGTGTGGGGCTGTCTGAGGAGTGTGAAGATGGAACACAAACACAGCCATCAACTCCAGTGTCCAGGACCACAGCGCCAGAGACCACAGCACACAGCACTTTGTCATTTCCTTTCTCCCCCTCCCTCTCCCTCCCTCTCTCCCCACTTCCTCGGTCTCCCCCTCCATCTTTATTTTGTTTCTACCCATCCCTCTTTCCACGTGTCACTTAGCTGCCCGGGGTGAAATGCGGCCTTTCTCACACTGGTCCTCATAAGCAGGGCCTGTGCAGGGACACAGGGACACAGGGTGTGCGCATGAGAATGATCCAGGGTTGGACACAGGGACACAAGAGACACAAGGACACAGGGTGTGCTCATGTCCGTTATCTGTCCTGCGTTATCATCTCACGAAAGCTGCAGCACGGAAATCAATATTCCACCACCATGTCTCTGGCTGCAGGAAACCTCGTGTGTGTAGGTGTGTGGTGCGTGTGGGTTCTACTTCATGTGGACGCCACCAGCATACATCTAAGAAGGAATTTCCTGGGTGCGCTAGAATCTTCTGTCCACTAGATGGAGCTCTGTCTCTTTTGTATTTGTGCAGAGCTCTAAGAAATCCTGCAGAAGCATGCCACCAAGCATGCTGAACAAAGACTAAAGCAGCATGGCCCAAATGTGGGGCTCATTCACATTATACTCCGAACAGCCAATCCGCTCGGCGAGGGCGTCTCCGTGAAATGCCTGGCACTCTGGGTAAACCGTGCACAGAGCATCAGACCTGAAACTGACTGCAGCTGTCTGCATCTGCACGGCTCGCACGCAACCCTCCGACATCATACATGTCATGTGTGTGAGAACGCAGAGGCATGACCTCACGCACATCACTTCACGGCTAACGCCGTTTACAACGCAGCCCAGCGTGAACCAAGCTGTCTATTCAGACACATTCAGTGACGTTCCTCTGCAGATATTTAAAACCGTACCACTGCATTACCATAAGGAGATGTCCATTATCCCCCCCTGCACACAGTCAGGTTAGAGCAGAGCTGAGGCTCGGTGAGATGGCATGGTGGTAGTGTGGTACTGGTGGTTCTGCTACCAGCAGGGGGCGCATGGCAGAGGCATGTAGCCAAAATGAAGAACCACCCTACCATGACCACAGTGAGAGAGGAGCCTCGAATAGGCGGAGAGATCCGCATTCAATATGCATGAAGAACATCTCAGACCGTGGCCCCTGACTGCCAGGGTCAGCACAGACTCGGCCTGAAGAACTAGTTTTAGATATGCGACCTGACCACACACACACACACACACACACTTACAAACATCACACACGGAAGATGAATTATAGTGATTGATGTATGACTACTACAAACTTTATCACACCGTGCAGAACATAAATGAAGGTTTATGTAATATTTCAAGTACACTTGTTCTGACTCCCTGTGTTTCAGGGCTGACTATTTGACACAGTACACAGATTGGCTCAACCCGAGCGACTGATTGATAACGTGTCCAATGAAATAATGCCGTGGCTGTGAGGTGACGGATGGGCTTGTCTGTGTAGTGGATTTGGAGTGAAAGGCTTGTAGCACCTTCACTAACTCCTGCTGTGGCCATATCTGAATGGGCTCCACTTGCTGAGGGGTTTGGGTCTGGATGCCGTAAGTGTTCAGAAACACCTGCAACCTAAACACACACACACACACACACAAACACAAACGTCAATGTAAACAAATGTCTTATTAAATATTTCTGTACAGTTAAATAGAAATCCCTCTCCGATGGAATCATGGCTGCCAATGCTACTTTTAAGCACCTTATTAAAATCTCAAGGCAAAAACATTCTGACCCGAACATTTGAGCCATGTGCAGCTGTAGAAGTCCAGGTGGTCTGAGGGATGGCAGTGTGTGTGTGTGTGTGTGTGTGTGTGTGTGTGTGTGTGTGTGTGTGTGTGGTAATTGCTCAGTAGGATGGCAGTGTGTGTGAGTTGGTTGGGATTGGTGAGGTCAGTGTTTGATTCCAGAGAGAGGGGGGTGAGCTGGGTTAAACGAATAGCCCTGCAGAGTAACGGGAATGCGACCTCAATAGAGAGGGAGCAAGAGAGATCATATATATACTGAAGAGAGAGAGAGGGAGGGAGGGAGAGAGGGAGGGAGGGAGAAGAGTTAACACTTGACCAACTATTTCACACCTATAAGGAAATTTATTGAAAAAAAGAAACACACACACACACACACACACACACACACACACCAGCTATTCATTCACTTAATGCACACTTCAAAATTAGACCAAAGATAGAGGAAAATGAAGAGAGAGTGACAGATAAAGAGAGAGAGAGAGAGAGAGAGACCGGGGGGGGGGGGGGGGGGGGGGGGTGATATAGATACATGCCTCTGACTTTCGGCGATTAGTGCCACATAGATTACCACATCATTGTCAATGGGACCCTGCAATGAAAAGAGCACAAGCATTATCAGATTTATGTGCACTCTTCCCCCACTCTCCGCCCCACTCTCTCACTCTATCCCCCACTCTCTCACTCCATCCCCCACTCTCTCACTCCATCCCCCACTCTCTCACTCCATCCCCCACTCTCCCACTCTATCCCCCACTCTCTCACTCTATCCCCCACTCTCCGCCCCACTCTCTCACTCTATCCCCCACTCTCCCACTCTATCTCCCACTCTCTCACTCTATCCCCCCACTCTCCGCCCCACTCTCTCACTCCATCCCCCACTCTCCCACTCTATCCCCCACTCTCTCACTCTATCCCCCACTCTCCGCCCCACTCTCTCACTCCATCCCCCACTCTCCCACTCTATCCCCCACTCTCCCACTCTATCCCCCACTCTCCGCCCCACTCTCTCACTCTATCCCCCACTCTCTCACTCTATCCCCCACTCTCCGCCCCACTCTCTCACTCCATCCCCCACTCTCCCACTCTATCCCCCACTCTCCCACTCTATCCCCCACTCTCCGCCCCACTCTCTCACTCTATCCCCCACTCTCTCACTCTATCCCCCACTCTCCGCCCCACTCTCTCACTCTATCCCCCACTCTCTCACTCTATCCCCCACTCTCCCACTCTATCCCCCACTCTCCCACTCTATCCCCCACTCTCCGCCCCACTCTCTCACTCTATCCCCCACTCTCTCACTCTATCCCCCACTCTCCGCCCCACTCTCTCACTCCATCCCCCACTCTCCGCCCCACTCTCTCTTTCTATCCCTTCTCTCCATCATGATTGTGTGAAGTACTATATAACCAAAGCATAAGAAGTTCAGCTTCAACATATTAAAGTGCTGATTATTTCCTGCATTAATATGCAACATCAAAACATTTAAATGACTGGAACAGTGATTAATGGAAACAAACAAGCTCCTCCTCTTTCACAGCCTGTCTCTCTGTCCCTCTCCTGCCCCAGCACTGCAGTGAGACACTTCAGAGTGAGACAGAATGGACAACTGGCATGTCCTGAGGGACAGAGCACTGTCTGTCTGTGACATTTCAAGAGCAACTGGGGAAAGAACCGAGTGATGGTGGAAAAGAGCACAACATGAAAGAAAAAAGAAGAAGAAAGAAAAAATCATCTTAAAATGAGAAGACTTATTGAGAGGAAGAGAGGGGAGAGGAGGAGGAGAGAGAGAGAGAGAGAGAGAGATGAAGGGTCTATGGGATCTGCATCTCTTCCACACCTCAGTCCAGCTGTTGTGTTTCATCGATGGGTCTCATTTAGCTAAAATAACAAGCTGCTGAATGCTGGGGGCTGAAGTGCCACGGCCTCCAACCATTTAACGGCTTAAGAACACCACCACATGCAAATGAAGCACCTGTGGTCCTCCCTGGCCAATCAGCATCAAGGCCTGCAAACATGGCCTAGACCTACGAGATGTTAAGTGACTCAGCCGTATCAGAGCAGCTGACATATGCTAATAGTTGGTGTTGTTTGTGAAGAGAGGGTCTCCCCTGGAGCCCTGCAGATGAGGGGTGTGAACGCAGGATGAGTCCCGCACACTCCAGGCTCAACGTCACTGTAACGGCACCATTAACACTCTTGCGCAGTGAGTCATCAGCCCGCCTGTTCATCAGAGTCCCACTCACTAATTCTGTTCCATGGGAGGCCCCCACAGAGGCGGCCATTTTGTTTGAGAGAAGAAAAAAAAAAGGCGAATTGAACATATCACTCTGATGGTTTAAATGAGAGGGGGAGAGAGAGGGGAGAGAGAGAGAGAGAGAGAGAGAGAGAGAGAGAGAGAGAGAGAGAGAGAGAGAGAGAGAATAGAAAGTATGTGTGTCTGTGCCTGTGCGTGTAGAGAGAACAAAACCTCATAACCAGTATGTGAGTGCTGTGTGTGTGTGTGTGTGTGTGTGTGTGTGTGTGTGTGTGTGTGTGTGTGTGTGTGTGGGGAGGGAGGGATTTTTGATTAATTGCCAGCAGATGCCCAACTCTAAACCAGGGCGGTTAACTGGGTTCATTAGCATGCCGGTCTATAAAGCTGAAGAGATCGTTTGGGCGAGCGTGCCCACGACGTATTGGAAACAATTAAGGCGATGAACAACAACAACAAAGCGTGCATTTCCATCACTATGGTGTGTTGCTAAGCACTACGGCTGTTCGGAAAAGAAACACTTAAGCAGAGGTTTAGCGTGGGTCACGGCAGACAGCGCAGACGTTTGGGAGAACACAGTGGTGAGTGGCAGAGCAGAGTACCCCACACCCCCACACTCTGCCTCTCGACAGGGTGCCAGGAGCTACCGACAGCACCTGCGTTCGCTTCTCTGAGATCTACAGACACGCAGGAAAACGGAGGGGACGCGTAGTCATGCCTACACAGCAGAGAGAGAGAGAACGCTGCCGCGTAACACACTCAGTGTATCACACACATCTATACACAGCACACGGCTACACGGTGATATTTAAGGCAAAGCAAGATGTGGTAAATGCATATGTTGTCATTGTGAGAGAATATATATATAGATACATGCAGAGCCTTCTGACAGTTCAGAATGTCCAACAGACTACTGAAAGCATAATTACTGAAAAAACAAATATATCTGAGGACAGGGAAGGAGGGAGAGAGGGAAGGAGAGAGAGGGAAGGAAGGAGGGTGAAAGATGGAGAGGGAGGAGAGAGGGAGGGAGAGAGAAACAGAGAAAGAGAAGGACAGAGAGAGAGAGAGAAGGAAGGAAAGAGAGACAGAGCAGAATATTTATGTTATGTTTGTTTCCAGTCTGTCTAATCATGCTGCTCAGAGCTGTAGCTCTCCATGTTGGAGGTGATTTAAGATTTGCCCTTTAATTCCCATGTTAAATAATAACATTAATAACCTAAAAAATCACCAACAACAGTCCAAACAGCAATATGTGCTAAATGTTTTAATGTTTTACTGCCTTGGTCATGCAACAAACAACTGGAAACAAAATGATACTTGTTAATAAATAAAGACGTACAGTCATATAGAGAAATACATCCCAATACATATAGAGGAATTGGAGATGCAAGGGTTTGTAGGTAAGCAATTTGCATTCAATGTAGCACATACCACGCAGGGCTGAAGAAAGATGCACCGAATTTGACAAAGCAGAAAGCCATTTGTGAAAGGAGCTTAGTCAGGAGTCTCCCTAATGAATTTCACTGGAGTCTCTGGCAAATTAAAGGCATTCAGATGTAACAGAATGGGGAGAGGAAGAGCTGTAGGTCTGGGCTACAAGCCTCTCTCCAAACGCACGCAGAGCATGCTGGGATTATCTCATACGCAGCATAGAGTCTACACTACATGCTATATAGTATGATATCATGTAGTATGTGAGACCTGGAGTGTATGAGACATGACTACATGGTGTGTATGAGACACAACTACATGGTGTGTATAAGACCTGGTGCATATGAGACAAGGTGTATGACACATGACTATATGAGACCATGGTGTATATGAGACATGATTACATGGTGTGTATGAGACATGACTATATGGTGTATATAGATATATACAGATACCATATATCCAACATCATCTTCATCCTGACATCCCCAAAACTATCCACGCTCACGTCACCCACCACACCACCCCTCTCCACGCTCACGTCACCCACCACACCACCCCTCTCCACGCTCACGTCACCTACCACACCACTCCTCTTCACGCTCACGTCACCTACCACACCACCCCTCTCCACGCTCACGTCACCTACCACACCACCCCTCTCCACGCTCACGTCACCTACCACACCACCCCTCTCCTCGCTCACGTCACCTACCACATCACTCCTCTTCACGCTCACGACACCTACCACACCACCCCTCTCCACGCTCACGTCACCTACCACACCACCCCTCTCCACGCTCACGTCACCTACCACACCACCCCTCCCTACGCTCACGTCCCCTACCACACCACCCCTCTCCACGCTCACGTCACCTACCACACCACCCTTCTCCACACTCACTCACGTCACCCACCACACCACCCTTCTCCACACTCACTCACGTCACCCACCACACCACTCCTCTCCTCGCTCACGTCACCCACCACACCACCCCTCTCCACGCTCACGTCACCCACCACACCACCCCTCCCTACGCTCACGTCACCCACCACACCACCCCCTCCACGCTCACCTCACCTACCACACCACCCCTCTCCACGCTCACGTCACCTACCACACCACCCCTCTCCTCGCTCACGTCACCTACCACATCACCCCTCTCCACGCTCACGTCACCTACCACACCACCCCTCCCTACGCTCACGTCCCCTACCACACCACCCCTCTCCACGCTCACGTCACCTACCACACCACCCTTCTCCACACTCACTCACGTCACCCACCACACCACCCTTCTCCACACTCACTCACGTCACCCACCACACCACCCCTCTCCACGCTCACGTCACCCACCACACCACCCCTCCCTACGCTCACGTCACCCACCACACCACCCCTCCCTACGCTCACGTCACCCACCACACCACCCCTCCCTACGCTCACGTCACCTACCACACCACCCCTCCCTACGCTTACGTCACCCACCACACCACCCCTCCCTACGCTCACGTCACCCACCACACCACCCCTCTCCACGCTCACGTCACCTACCATACCACCCCTCCCTACGCTCACGTCACCCACCACACCACCCCTCCCTACGCTCACGTCACCTACCACACCACCCCTCCCTACGCTCACGTCACCCACCACACCACCCCTCTCCACGCTCACGTCACCCACCACACCACCCCTCCCTACGCTCACGTCACCCACCACACCACCCCTCCCTACGCTCACGTCACCCACCACACCACCCCTCCCTACGCTCACGTCACCTACCACACCACCCCTCCCTACGCTTACGTCACCCACCACACCACCCCTCCCTACGCTCACGTCACCCACCACACCACCCCTCTCCACGCTCACGTCACCCACCACACCACCCTTCTCCACACTCACTCACGTCACCCACCACACCACCCTTCTCCACACTCACTCACGTCACCCACCACACCACCCCTCCCTACGCTCACTTCACCCACCACACCACCCCTCCCTACGCTCACTTCACCCACCACACCACCCCTCTCCACGCTCACGTCACCTACCATACCACCCCCTCCACGCTCATCTCACCTACCACACCACCCCTCTCCACGCTCACGTCACCTACCACACCACCCCTCTCCACGCTCACGTCACCTACCACACCACCCCTCTCCACGCTCACGTCACCTACCACACCACCCCTCTCCACGCTCACGTCACCTACCACACCACCCCTCTCCACGCTCACGTCACCTACCACACCACCCCTCTCCACGCTCACGTCACCTACCACACCACCCCTCTCTACACTCACGTCACCTACCACACCACCCCTCTCTACACTCACATCACCTACCACACCACCCCTCTCCACGCTCACGTCACCTACCACACCACCCCTCTCCACGCTCACGTCACCTACCACACCACCCCTCTCCACGCTCACGTCACCTACCACACCACCCCTCTCCACGCTCACGTCACCTACCACACCACCCCTCTCCACGCTCACGTCACCTACCACACCACCCCTCTCCACGCTCACGTCACCTACCACACCACCCCTCTCCACGCTCACGTCACCTACCACACCACCCCTCTCTACACTCACGTCACCTACCACACCACCCCTCTCTACACTCACATCACCTACCACACCACCCCTCTCTACACTCACATCACCTACCACACCACCCCTCTCCACGCTCACGTCACCTACCACACCACCCCTCCGTACACTCACGTCACCTACCACACCACCCCTCCCTACACTCATGTCACCTACCACACCACCCCTCCCTACACTCATGTCACCTACCACACCACCCCTCTCCACGCTCACGCCACCTACCACACCACCCCTCTCCACGCTCAAATGATTTTTTTTCTACATTTGGATTTATAACCATTAAAACTACAGTATCATGTTCACCCATATGACATGCAAACATAATTTGTAGTATTATAAAATGCTAAAAATGCAGCATCTGATTAACATGATTAACCTAACCTTTTGCAGACTAAAATGCAGTGTAAATGTTCCAAACTGCATACCCATCAACTTTGATTGACGCTTCCAGATATCACCTTTGGCAGCATTCATTTACCCATATAATTGGTTGCTTATCTGATGAATACGTGACTGAACGTGCTCCTTAGAATCGGCTTTCTGCCTAGCTACAGATGATGCAAGACATTCTGAAATGATCGACATACATACAGCTAACCACAACCGTCTTATGCCCTACTTTAGCCGTCATGCAAAGAAACTAACTGAAGAGCCAGATGACACCCTTCAACCCAGCTTAGAATGTGGAAGTCCACACAAGGCTGCAGACCTTTCACTACTGTTTCCATTAGAACACTGTATCACAAGAATAAGCAGCATGTGAGGTACAGTATTTTCAATGTAGTATGGAACATGTGGTATGGGTTATGTGGTATGACGTATGGGGTATGGGTTATGTGGTATGACGTATGGGGTATGGGTTATGAGGTATGATGTATGGGGTATGGGTTAAGAGGTATGATGTATGGGGTATGGTTTATGAGGTATGATGTATGGGGTATGGTTATGTGGTATGACGTATGGGGTATGGTTATGTGGTATGACGTATGGGGTATGGTTATGTGGTATGACGTATGGGGTATGGGTAATGAGGTATGATGCATGGGGTATGGTTATGTGGTATGACGTATGGGGTATGGGTTATGAGGTATGATGTATGGGGTATGGGTTATGAGGTATGATGTATGAGGTATGGTTATGTGGTATGATGTATGGGGTATGGGTTATGTGGTATGACATAAGGGGTATGGGTTATGTGGTATGGCATAAGGGGTATGGGTTATGTGGTATGGCATAAGGGGTATGGGTTATGTGGTATGGCATAAGGGGTAAGGGTTATGTGGTATGACATAAGGGGTATGGGTTATGTGGTATGACATAAGGGGTATGGGTTATGTGGTATGGCATAAGGGGTATGGGTTATGTGGTATGACATAAGGGGTATGGGTTATGTGGTATGGCATAAGGGGTATGGGTTATGTGGTATGACATAAGGGGTATGGGTTATATGGTATGGCATATGATGTAGAGGTCTACGCGGGACTGCTTTTTTAATCCCGCACCCGCCCACCACATACACATTTCTGTCGCCCCCGCCCGCAATACTAATATTAATTTAATTAATTAAATTTAGTACTTGAAATTTTCTTATGCATTTATTAAATCAGCAATATAGCGATGGATCGCGCTGTCCCATTTCTTACCAGTCCAAACACGTGCCGTCAGGTGACGTACACCAACACTTTCTGACATCTATCACAACAAACAAATGGTAGACGATTTCCATCTCCATTAATTACAATGGAATATGACTTCCATACATCAGACTTTCCTGTAGTTGGCTTAATTTTTAATTAGTTTTAATTGAATTTTCCACAGCTGAAACTGGTTGACCGTCTACAGTCTCTGCCATTTCTGTATCAAAATGACAAAATGACGCACACTTCATGTTCACGTTATCAGTTGCTTAGCCAATATTTTGAATGCTTACTTACTGAATGATTACTTGTTTTCGTCCTGTTCCTTATGCATGGAAATCATTGCGTTGTTATTATTATAATTTTCTAGACTATATATTCATTTGCGGGATTTTTCTACATGTATATGTGGTCCCGGTCACGCATCGCCTGGACTAATTAAACTCACGCACCCACCAACAACAATTAAATTCTGTCCCGCGCCCCAAGATATTCTGACGGGTCCCGGGGGAGTGCAGACCTCTAATATGATGTATGGGGTATGGGTTATGTGGTATGATGTATGGGGTAAGGTTTATGACGTATGGGTTATGGGGTATGACGTATGAGGTATCGGTTATGTGGTATGACGTATGGGGTAAGGGTTATGTGGTATGACGTATGATGTATGGGGTATGTGGTATGACATATGGGGTAATGTTTATGACGTATGGGGTATGGGTTATGTGGTATGACGGATGGGTTATGTGGTATGACGGATGGGTTATGTGGTGACGTGTGGGGTACGGGTTATATGGTATGACGTATGGGGTACGGGTTATCTGTTATGATGTATGCGGTATGGGTAATAGTGTACAGGGTATGGGTTATATGGTATGATGTATAGAGTATGACATACTGCAAACATAATCAATACCCTGTACGCCATACTAGATGTGTGTTATGGCTTATGAGGTGGATTTTCACACCCATGTAAAGTTTAGAAAAGACTTTGCAAAGTGCTACAGTCTGCATTACATTAAATATATACCAGTCATAAGAGCAGGGCTTCACAATTTATTGCTTGATAATTCCTATTACATGTCGGGAGATATTCTGGGCATTGTTAATCAGTCAGTTCAACAAGGAATTTATCTCAAAGTCTCAAAACAGCTTACATCAAGCCTCTAAAAAAGGAATCTTGAACCCTCTATTTTCAGCAACTTTAGACCAATACAAATATTCCAATCTATGAAAAGTCACTGAAAAGGTGTTCTGTGTTCCAGGATCATCACAGCACAATAACAGCATTTCCTGAAGTACTTGATCACAATAGCTAGACTATTTATAACGTTTTATTTTAATTTCGCTTATTCTACTGGTTTTGATGCAGTTGTCCACAAGATGTTAATTAGTTATACAACTAAACTGGTCTTTCTGGTTTTAAACTGGTTCCAGTCCTGACCGTCCGTGAATATTATATTGCAGTTGCAATCAAGTGATGTTTTGACTTATGGAATCCATCAGAGCTGACGCTGGGACAGCACTATAATCTCACTATAATCTCAATCTGCTCTGGTTAGCCAAGAAAACGAATAAATGCAGCATTTCAGAGAACAACAATTCCCAGCTTTAAACAGCTATACACACTGAACCTCAAAGACAGTCCTCTGCTTGACTGTCTAAAGGACATAAAACCCTGAATGTGTCAATGAACGTACTGTTCTTGAGAAAGGAAAACAGACCAATGTAATGGATACCAGATCCCACCGTGTCCGTGTCGAACTGTCAGAAGAACCTTCACAAGTGCCCTTAGCTTTATAACCACATACTGCAAGTTCATGTTTGTATTCTCCCATCTGCCAAATGTATCCAGGATCTCCGGCTCCCTCTTAACAGCTGAGAGGGAGAACCTTTGTGTCAGCATGTCCAGACTCCTGCACTGTTTATTTTTCGACCTTGGAACTCCATCTCTTGCTTGAAGTGAGTCGAGAACGTTGCGGCAAAGATTCTGACACACATGAGAGGAAAGGATCATATTTAACCTATTCTCAGAGAGCTGCATCAGCTGACTGTGTTTGTAAGAGTTCGTTTCAAAATCCTTTTAATAACCATCAAATGTTTTCCTGGTCTCGCACCCTTGTGCCTGAGTGAACAGATTTTTAAGGATGCTCCTGGAAGACCTCTTAGAGGTACAGCAGAATTCATCAGTGACCTAAGTGCTCTCCATGAGCTACATGAAGACCTGTGTATTTCCATCAACTATCTGGCACTCAGCACCTCTAAAACCAAAGAACTGATGATCATCTTTGGAGAGCAGGAGGACCATTGCCCACTCAACGATAATGAAGACAAAGAGGACATCAGCACCACCTCCTGTTCCTTTCCTTAGGACACTGAGGTCAACCAGTCCAAGCAGCTGTCTGTCTCTGCTCCACAGGAGGAACGTTCAGCTGCAGCACCTCAGTGCAGTACGCCGACTGCCCAAAGGATCATCAGCACACGGCTTCCTGTGCTAAAAAACTACAGCACTCAATCGGGCCACAAGCGCCATCTGAGATGCATTTAATCCAGGTCAGCACCTCCTCACTGCTGCCCTCTGGAACGTGCCACAGGTCAGGATGCACGATGATGCTCCTCAACAACTTCCCCCCCGACGCCATCGGAGAACTGCACTCCAAACGGATGCCTCCGTCCTGCTGACAGCTGTCCTACGGACTTCAATGCCTCCATCTTACCGACAGCAGTACTACACTGTTTTCTACTGTCACAAAGTTATGACTTTTGAGTTCAGTCACCGCTATCATAATTATGGTACGACGGGCTTAAAACCAGCACCACGGACAGTGACGGGTGATTCCTGCAGATTGCCCACATTTCCATTAAACACCTATAATTACAGTCACCCAGAAATGTGTGTATAACTATGTAAGACACTAGCTGGGCTTCCCACAATTTTCTGTGCGTTTCCAACAGTACATGTATTAATATGTCAGAATGGACTAAAAATAAAGAGAGGAAAACAGCATCTAATGGGTGAAAAGGATAAAGGGCTTTGCAGATGGAAGAAAAAGATGCAAAGAAGAATGAAGACATGGAAGAAGAATGAAAAAATAAGAAATAAAGGGAAAAAAGAGAAAGAAAAGAGTGAAACCTAAAAAAAGCTATTGCTACTTTTAGCCTTTCCAGGCGAGAAGGAGAAAGTGCTGACATTCTGTACTCCATCTAAGCTCTGAGAGAGGTGGGGATGGAGAGATAGAGAGAGAGATAGAGAGGGAGAGGGGAGAAAGAGAAAATAGGAGGAGAGGGAAACAGGGAGAGGGAAACAAACGGGGAGATAGAGAGTGGGGAGAGGGAGGAGAGAGCGAGAGCGCGTGAGAGAGAGAGAGAGAGAAAGAGAGAGAGAGAGAGAGAGAGAGAGAGAAAGAAATGAAATGTATGGGGGTGTCCCCTATGCACTGGCATAAGTCGGCCACAATCACCTTTAAGAGATTGAAACAGGTGAGGATTGGATTGTGTGGGGGGGCACTTGTGCATGGAGGCATGCTGGGTATTGGATACACATGCCTCCTCACAGGTTGACTGCAGATATATTAGGGTTAGCCTGCAATCCTTATGATACAAGAGTGTGAGAAAAAAAAGAGTCAATTTCTATTTAGCAGAGGTGGATGAAGGACCAGAGTGTGACAGGAGCTGGATGTGATATTCCCACAGAGAAGCACACTGTGCATGCAGGACAGACAGCACGGCTGATTATGACCAGCCCCAGACCACCAAGCATGTCATGGAGACAGCAAAACAGGAGCAGGAGACTGGGGTGTGTGTACATGACACATGTCTCAGAGGTCTCTTTAGTCTGGGAGATCTGATTAGGATGTGGGGATGAACTGATTATGAGGCAGAGGAGGGTCTGTCCTACACAGCCACAAAGGAGAGTCCACTGTTCACTGTGAGGTGATGGTGAGAGGAACATGTGTTTGTGAAGGGGTTACGACAATGTGGGTTGTACACACATACACCCTAACTAATACAATCACCCCAAAACACACACGCACCTAAACACACACACCCTCCCTCTCACTACACACACACACACACACCCCTACACCCTCCCCCCTCACTACACACACACACATACACACACCCCTACACCCTCCCCCCTCACTACACACACACACACACACACACACACACACACACACACACACACACACACACACACACACACACACACACAAACCCATCTACACCCTCCCCCCTCACTACACACACACAACCATCTACACTCTCAACCTCCCTACACACTGGTCTAGATTAATTTATTCCTTGAAGGAAACCCAAAGAGAAATAGTCATACTCTTCCCCTGAGATGTGCATGAGTAAATACAGTCCCTGACATAAGTTCTGTCGCTTATCCATGTTGTGGAAACAAAAGCTTACAACCTGACTTTAAATTCATCGATTGGTTTTAGAAATGACTCGTGAAAGCTGAAACCCTCCCAAATTAGATTTAATTTACGAAAATAAATTTGCTTTACTGCAGAAATATTGATGAGATTTTGGCAAGACAAAGGCATTCATTGCTATTCCTGATGACTTCATCAATAAATTGTATGAATCATTGTTGAACCGCATGGATGCAGTCCTTCAAGCTCATGGAAGTCACACAAAATATTAAATATTAGGGGTGGGAATCGTTTACTATCTCACGATTCGATTCGATTCCGATTTTGGGGGCCACAATTCAATTCAAAATCGATTTTCGATTAAAAAACGATTTGATTTATAAAAATTTCTGCTTAAGTCTATAAAATCTGCATGATCTACTACAGTCTGCTTTGCAAGACAGAATGACAAATACAGAAAACAAAGTGTCTTTCACATTTAATTAACAAAAATAATGTGCTTTGGTAAAATAAAATGCTTTTTGTTGTTACCAAAATTCTTGAGCTTCATTTTACAAGCTGTCAGGGCTGGCTCGGATGCTGTTCCCCCAGCCGTGGCTAGGGGCACCAGAGTCAGTCCCAGACTATAGGTGGCGTAACCATACGTTCTCAGCCAGTCTCTGCTTTCTCTGTGGTTGCTTCTCGTTTGAAGGTGTCTCGCCACCTCTCTGTTATGCTTTCTCTTTACTTATTCGAGTATCTATCTCCTGCGTCGCTTCCTGACCCATCTCAAGTTTTCCCAATCCTGCATTTCTTCCTATCCGTTTTGCTTTTATTTTTGTGAAGGGTTTTATTTTGCTGCGGCGTTTTTTGCCAATTACTTCTTCTGGTGTCCTTGGTTTCGTTTTCGCGTTGCATTTATCCGCGCTGTTTTTTAGTTACTGTTGTTATTTTGTTTCTTTCTCCCGTCTCACTACGGTTAACTGTTAGTTTTCCCGCGTTGTATTTTGTTTCTATTTGCTCCATGCCCTCACGGTTTTGATTTCTATTCGCTTGCGCTTTGAGTCTCCCGTGTTGTTTTGTTTGTTCGTTCTGGGTCGCCGTGCGCGTTTCCCTCTCGCTAATACATGTGACGTGTGTCAAACGTATTGCTTTTGCGAGCCGGCACTCGTGTCCACCCTTCTCTATATTATTTCACGCTGTGTGTACGTTCCCGTGCTCACCGCGTTACACACGCCTTGCACACGAGCTACATTGTGTCAAGTTCGGTCTTCCCTGGCATTCGTAAATACCAAAATGAACCCATATTTTTGCCTTAAATGAAGACGGAACAGGTTGAATATCTCTTTCCTCCATCTGTCTTGAAACCTTTCCGTAGTGTGTCCCAGAACCTGCTGCGTAAAGTCTCGCGTAATTTTGTAATTACGTAACGCGACTTAGAATCGTTTTGGGACATTTAAAATCGATTCTGAATCGTAGTAAATGAGAATCGATTTTTGATATATGAATCGATTTTTTGGCACACCTCTATTAAATATGGCTCTAATAGCACCACAACGTCATTCACCAGTGTTATGAAGCATATATTTGTATATGAAGTGAATTATTTGTTTGATTTTCACCTTACTTTCTGTGGGTGACAAAACTTTTGTCTTGCCAAAATCTCACCTTTCTGTGTTCATTAAATGATCAATATTTCTGCAGTAAAGCAAATTTATTTTTGGGTTTCAGCTTTCATAGGAGTCATTTCTAAAACCAATCGATGAATTAAAAGTCAGGTTATAAGTTTTTGTTTCCACAAAATGGATAAGCGACAGAACTTTTGTCAGGGACTGCACTCACCAGCCACTTTATTAGGTACACCTCGCTAGTACCAGGTTGGATCCACTTTTGCCTTCAGAACTGCCTTAATCCCTAGTGGCATAGATTCAACAAGGTACTGGAAACATTCCTCAGAGAGTCTGGTCCATATTGACATGATAGCATCACACAGTTGCTGCAGAATTGTCGGCTGCACATCCATGATATGAATCTCCTGTTCCACCACATCCCAAAGGTGCTCTATTGGACTGAGATCTGGTGACTGTGGAGGTACAGTGAACTCATTGTCGTGTTTAAGAAACCAGTCTGAGATGACTCGCACTTTATGACATGGCGTGTTATCTTGCTGGAAGTAGTTATCAGAACATGGGTCCACTGTGGTCATAAAGGGATAGACATGATCAGCAACAATACTCAAGTAGGCTGTGGTTTTGACATGATGCTCAATTGGTACTAATGGGCCCAAAGTGTGCCAGGAAAATGTCCCCCACAATATTGCACCACCACCACAAGCCTGAACCGTTGATACAAAGCAGGATGGATCCATGCTTTCAAGTTATTGACACCTAATTCTGATCCTACCATCCGAATGTCCCAGCAGAAATCGAGACTCATCAGACCAGGCAACATTTTTCCTATCTTCTATTGTCCAGTTTCGGTGAGTCTGTGGTGAATTGTAGCCTCAGTTTCCTGTTCTTTGCTGACAGGAGTGACACCCGGTGTGGTCTTCTGCTGCTGTAGCCCATCCGCCTCAAGGTTCTACCTGTTGTGTGTTCAGAGATGCTCTTCTGCATGCCTCGTTTGTAACGACTGGTTATTTGAGTTATTATCATCTCAAACCAGTCTGGCCATTCACCTCTGACCTCTGGCATCAACAAGGCATTTACACCTACAGAACTGCTGCTTACTGGATATTCTCTCTTTTTCGGACCATTCTCTGTAAACCCTAGAGATGGTTGTGTGTGAACATCCCAGTAGATCAGCAGTTTCTGAAATACTCAGACCCGCCCGTCTGGCACCAACACCAAACATGCCACATTCAAAGTCACTTAAATCACCTTTCTTCCCCATTCTGATGTAGGGCTGTCGCGATAACCGCAGTATAGCAATACCGCGCTATTGATGAGAAAATCGCAACGTACGGGAATTAACCGCAACAACCGCAATATTTGTGTTTTTTCCCATGCGAGGGGAAAGTGCCTGTGCAAGAGTTAAAGTCATTTTCCCATCAACCCCCTGTTATCATCCGGTGCGGCTGATCAACAATCCGTCTCCTTTTTTCAAAGATGGAAACTACGGCAGATGCTCTGGTCAAAAAACAAAACGCGACTTCGCCGGTTTGGGAGCATTTCGGGTTCAAGTCAAATCCACGCAGATCCACTCACCTGGTGGCGCGTCAATGAGGCTAGATTTCCTCTGCTCTGCAAACTTGCCCGCAAGTACCTGTGCATTTGTGCAACAAGCACACCATCAGAGCGAGTTTTTAGTACTGCCGGGAATATTGTTAGCCCTTTCCGCTCCTCACTGAAACCACATAAGGTGAATATGTTGGTTTTCTTAGCGCGCAGCAGGGACGTGACAACTCCGGTTTAAGCTGAGACGTTATTCTTCTGGTTAAGGAAAGATTTCGTTTTATTGATTTATTTATTAAATTATCTTTTTGTGTTTAAAATCTCGTTTAAAATATTTACCCTACACTTTTAAGAAAGTGAAAGAGCATGGGCTCTTACTGCATCTCATTTGACTTCTGTGTTCTCTATTTGACAATAAACACATATTTAACTGCTCTTAAAACTGTGTCTTCTTTGCAATTTAAAAACAATAAGAACCCCTTTACAATAAAAACAATAAAACAATTATATAGCTCTAAAATTAAGATTTTAGACGACAAATGACACATATCGCGTCATACCGCATATCGCGGTGTTGAGCCACCATAAATAACCGCAGGGGAAATTCTTTCACCGCGACAGCCCTATTCTGATGCTCGGTTTGAAATGCAGCAGATCATCTTGGCCATGTCTACACACCTAAATGCATTGAGTTGCTGTCATGTGATTGGCTGATTTGACACTGGTGTCAATGAGCAGTTGGACAGGTGTACCTAATATAGTGGCCGGTGAGTGTATAAATAAATTTTTAAAAGTCACATTCTGTCTGATAAGTATCGAGACACTTGCCTTCTTTGACAAACCTAGCAGAACTCACTCACTCTCTCACTCTCATCTTTGACCAACATAGCAGAACTCATTCACTCCCTCACTCTCATTCACTCTCATTCACTCCCTGGATTGATTTGTTTGTGATCCCTCTGCTAGAGATGGCCAAGTGAAACCCTCGCAACCTTGAGACCTTATCTGGACAATAAATACTGTGTGTGTGTGTGTGTGTGTGTGTGTGTGTGTGTGTGTGTGTGTGTGTGCGTGCATGTATGATGGCAATAAGCTATAAAAGGGAATGCTTATATTAAACCTTGTATACGGCTCAAAAGTGAATACACCCACACACACACACACACACACACACAGAATACATTGCAATGACATTTTATACTCCTGTCATTTATTATAGAATTACAGCATACTGTACTGAACTATCTGGTCAATAACAAACCTTTACAAAGGTTTTATCAAAGCTACTGAAATGAGTAATATTCTTAATTTCTGCTTTTCATACAACTAGATTTATTTATTGCATTAGAAGTGTTGCCATGGGACTAGTGTGAGAACAGAGAGGACGTTTCATTGATCACATTATTGATCTCACGCAGTTCTTCTGTCTCTGAGAATTTTAATCATTACAATAGCATAACAAATTTGCACAAAGCTTCATGTGGCAGTAATTATTTGTTAATTAGCTCCTACAAGAGTGCCATTGCCAAGACGATGTTTCGTTTAATTAAGAGTTGATTAAGCTCTATTTTAGTTTCGTTTGTAACCCAGGAAAGATGTGTGACTGGTGGAGGTTACTAAGGTTACATCCTGTTCCAAACCCTGTTGGTTTATGACTAAACCCCCTTCTTTTCTCCCCTCCATTACTTTGCTTTGTGCATTGGAAAAGATCTCCATCACCCTCCACCCAGCTTCAGCACCACAGCTACATGTTGGTCAGGGCATGATGTAGAGTGGTCCTGTGCAAAGTGTGTTTGTGGAGGTTTGTGATGTGACTTAGTCTTGAGGGGTGTGTGTGTGTGTGTGTGAGTGAGTGAGAGAGAGAGAGAGAGAGAGAGAAATTATAGCAGATGTAACAGAAAAATTTAAACAAACCTAGGAAAGACAGCGATGAGAGATAGAGAGAAATCAGTATGTAAAGTGCAAGGATGAAGGGAGAGTGAAGGAGAGAGGGGTAGAAAAAGAGACAGAGAGATGGAGGATTTCATGTAGAAGACAGACTCAATGTCCAGTGACCTGTATAATACACTCCTTTCGATAACTGTTACTAAGAGACAGGGCCCTACATGGGCACCCCGTCCCAAGCCCTTAGCAAACCCCTGCATGCAACAGATCGGTGACTCTGTGACTAATCCGGGTTTAATGGCTGCTTCTGCATATATACATGGTTGCAGGATAAACCTCATTTGATGAACCCATGTGCAGGACTGTCAGAAGAAAACCAGCTCTTAGCTGTCCTGCTGAAGAAGTCTGAATAAGACATCCTCCACTTTCAGCAGAAACATTAGGGGTTGTCATTAGGGTTTCATCAGGGTTTCAGTAGTGTGTCATCAGGGTTTCAGTAGTACGTCATTAGAGTTTCACTAGGGCTTCTTTTAACAGACTCAATAAGAACAGATCCCACCGGGCCTCACACATGCACAAGCAATCAATACATCTAACATACTGCATACTGCATCTAACATACTGCATGTAAGGGATTACGATCTCCGTGAACACATGACCTACTCAGCACAACAAAACTCTCATACAACCACAAATTCATACATGCAGACATGTACAGACCCCAGCTACCACACCAAGCTACCACACCCAGCATCCACACCCATCTACCACACCCAGCATCCACACCCAGCAACCACACCCATCTACCACACCCAGCAACCACACCCATCTACCACACCCAGCATCCACACCCAGCAACCACACCCAGGAACCACACCCATCTACCACACCCAGGAACCACACCCAGGAACCCCGCTGCTGAGGACGGCCCTCTCTTTGGATTCTTATTCTGCATGCAATTCATCAAGAGGCTGTTCCAGACCGTTAACTGCCTATATCGTCTCCTCTTCCTCTCTGTTGCAACCCCTCCCTCTCTACCTCTTCCTCCACCTCTCTCCTTCTACTCCCCTTTCCCCTCCTCTTTCCTCCTCTCTCCCCCTCTGAAATATAGAAAGACTCCTTTTTTGCCAGTGGCTATCATATCCATACACCTCCCAGCTCTGTTCCATAACCATGACTAACTGCATTTATGGACCCGGCATGTTCCCTCATTTTGACAGGCCTCACTCTGCCCGTGTGCAGGGGTGTGTGTGTGTGTGTGTGTGTGTGTGCGTGTGCGTGCAGGTGTGACAGTTTCTCCTGTATCCTTTACACCGACTGCCTTATAGATTTCTCTTAGTCACAGCAACGGTTGATACGTCTCCCAGATCTGAACACACAGCAGATCTCAGCAGCACATGTTGAGTGTGCCACTGTGAGCGTGTGGGTGGTCCCAGCCTGCGGTGCAGGGCAGACAGCACTCACCTGATTGGAGTATCTCATACTGACGTTCCTCTGGTCCTGGGGAGCTACATAGCGATGAACAGGGTCGATATCTTTCGGACTGATCAGACCATCCACTGAATAGCGCAGGAGAAAGTAAGCAAACAGCACACACACACACACACACACACACACACACACACACACACACACACACACACACACACACACACACACATACACACAACCACGTGAAACAGCTTTTGTGATTGGGAACGATACATCAGCCCACACACTTGTTAAAGCCACAAGGCGACAGGGGGGAGTTTAAAGCGCGTGGGTGAAGGTTGGGGGAGCGTAGTGCTCCATGTGGCGGGCGGTGGTGAACTGGGCGTGGGGGGGGGTGTCTGAAGAGTGTCTGTTGCTGCCTCACAACACATTCATTAGCGTAACCGCGCAGTTCAAGTCTACTAACCATCTCTTCTCTGCTCAAACGAACTCCACTAAAGCCTTTGAAAAGCTCACTCTGTAATTCCCTTTGAGACCAACAGTGGGAGTTAGTGCAAATGGCATGATAATCTGAACATGAATAACCCAACAGTTCTTGTGTGTCTGTGTGTGTGTGTGTGTGTCTGTCTGTGTGTGTGTTTCATGTTTGTGAGTATCTCTGCTGCATGACCAGGCTCTGACCCCTTACAGTGGCGATATGCCAGCGTACGGAGTGTGTACTGACCCCAGGGCAGTGGCGATATGCCAATGTACGAAGTGTGTACTGACCCAGCAACTTGGCAATGTTGTACAAGGCCTGTCCCCACAGGAAAAGCATCCCATCACGGCCGCAGTTGCTAGGGAAACGCTTCTGGCTCCCAGGGTTCTTCTGTTCCCCTTCCACAAAGTCGGCTGGAACGTAGTAGTACTTAGGGATGACGACATAGCCTGTACAGACACACACAGAGCAGCTTCTGTACTAGGGGTGGGCGATATGGACAAAAGGGTGTACATCGATACTCTCACTCACGATACGATGCATGATTATGACGTTTAATTTTTCTGTAGTTTGCAGGAATATTGGGCACAATGCACCAGGACAACAGTGCCAATTTAATACGTGTTCAATAAGGTTCAGAATTCATTTAAATCCAGTAGTTAAGAAGGAACATCAGAACAAAAACAAGTGATTAAAAACAAATATGCAACAGACATAACAGACTAATCAATTACTGCCCATCATACAGGTTTATGTTTTTTGTTTGTTTACAGTCTCCATAATTTTTATAATAAAGAAAATGCAGAAATTGTGGGTGTTTATAGAAGATTTTCTTACAAAAAAAACCTTTGAATTTAGAAAATGACATTGAACTGTGATTTTACACACAGACAATGGAGACGTGTTTAATTATGATGTGATTTTACACACAGACACACACTTTTGTATTATGTTATTTCATGATGATGTTATAATTCGTACCAGTTACATTTACAGTGTAAATGTATGTATTCTCACTACACATGAAATGAAATCTCCCAGGGACACTCAATAATGTACCTGAACTACATCACAGCAATGGCTGAAATTCCTTATGAACAGGGAGCTGAACCCTTAATTGTTATTCAAGCACTCCCCATAATCCACACAGCATGGGGTCTAAGAGCTGGGCTCAGACAGCCCTTGTACTGCAGGGTAACTGTGCTGTGTTACGGTGTGCTGTGTTACGGTATGCTGTGTTGTTCTATGATGGCACTGCAGTGAGCAGGATTTCAGCAGTTATATGGTGAATACTCTTCCACATTGATCAAATACCCATGAACTAAGTTCTGCCCCTGCAAAAATAAAAAAAAAAACGACAAGGCAAAATGATCCTGAGTTTGTGTGACAACATTCCAAACACTTTCACAACAATTTCCTACCACACTTGTTTCAAATAGTAATATAGTTAAATTGTATATATGAGAGGTTCAAGGTGTTTGAATTAATTAATTACTGTGTCCAAAATGTGCTAATACAACACATTAATGCGTGTGGGCATGTGTTTGCACATGAGTGTGTGTGTGTGTGTGTGTGTGTGTGTGTGTGTGTGTGTGTGTGTGTGTGTGTGTGTGTGTGTGTGTGTGTGTGTGTGTGAGAGTGACATATAGACAGACAGACAGACAGACAGAGAGAGAGAGACTCACCTTCTGAAGTCTGGAAAATGACATTCTGCAGAAGTTCCTGGTACTCCTTGACCTGAGCCGGGTTTCCTCTAAATACCCCTGGAGGACAAAAGCAAATTCAAACCAGAAATCTCTAATCTAATCGCTAAAGCTCTCTAAATCTCTGTGTCAGTATAACTGTATCAACACAGAGTACAATTAAACTAGTCTCTCCCGGGGTTGAGAATGACACTCTCTCCTGGGGTGACAACGACTGTCTCTCCCAGGGTGAGAGTTGAACTCTCCTGGGGTGAGAATGACACTCTCTCCCAGGGTGAGAGTTGAATTCTCCTGGGGTGAGAATGACACTCTCTCACAGGGTGAGAGTTGAACTCTCCTGGGGTGAGAATGACACTCTCTCACAGGGTGAGAGTTGAACTCTCCTGGGGTGAGAATGACACTCTCTCCCAGGGTGAGAGTTGAACTCTCCTGGGGTGAGAATGACACTCTCTCCCAGGGTGAGAGTTGAATTCTCCTGGGGTGAGAATGACACTCTCTCACAGGGTGAGAGTTGAACTCTCCTGGGGTGAGAATGACACTCTCTCCCAGGGTGAGAGTTGAACTCTCCTGGGGTGAGAATGACACTCTCTCACAGGGTCCTCGGGTCCTCACCGTCAATCATCATGTAGATGAAGAATATGGGAAATTCACACTCGATGCCGTCAAAGAGCTGCAGAAACAAAACAAGATGTGAAAATCACACACACACACACACACACACACTGCAGGGACATCATACACACACACCCCAGGGCCATCATGAACACACACGTTACCACAGTGCAAGGACAGTTCAGTGTTGCATTAACCCTGGTTGCTGTGCTCTCATTGTTATCAACATTAACAGAACATTAACAAAACGTTATCTGCTTCAACCACAAAAATAAATAACCCACATCACTGCTCTTATGAATATAGTCATGTCGCTGGATTTCATCCATTGCTGTATTTTATTTACGTGACTGGACCACAGTGAAAAGCCCAAAAACCGAGGCCACATCGCTGCATGTGTGGTGGAGGTGGAGGTGGTGGTGGAGGTGGAGGGCTCCATCTGCCCAGCCTGGTTCCTCCACATATTCAGTCTTATCTAAAGGCAGCATTCCCTGCTCACCAGCAGCAGGCCAAGCCCCTGGCAGACCCTGCCTCCCCGTCACCACAGCGGGGACAGCTCGGAGCCCAGCGGGACAGAGGCCCAGCAGAAACTCCATTAAGGAGTCCCGAAAGCTCTCCCACTCCGAGCAGAGCCACGAAGCACCTGGGTTTGAAATTCAAATCAGCAGTGATGTGGAGATGGTGGGGGGACATGGAGCAGCAGCGTATCAACTTCAATTACTGAAGTTCAATTACTGAAGTTCAATTACTCAAGTTCAGTTACTGAAGTTCAATTACTGAAGTTCAATTACTGAAGTTCAGTTACTGAAGTTCAATTACTGCGCCAGCAGTTTGCTTGCTGAAATCTTTTTAAAGCCAGCAAAATCACATATGGATAACTGAAATGAAACATGAAAATATGAAAAAGGGCCCCGTGCGCATGTGTGTGTGGGTGGTCTCGGTGGAGACAGAGTGATGGAGAGTGATCTGTGTGGCCCGTACTCTGACAATCAAACTGTCATTATGCCAAGTACAGCTCTGAACTTGTTTGTATGGGCCTGATGTCAGCATGTTCCGTGTGGGCCCACCACGCTGGTGTCAGCCCACAATCACAGCTGCCACGTTTAGCAACATGTTTCCATGCTGTAATTAAGATGAAAGGTACCAAACATTTCAGAAATTTTGCTAAGCAGATTAGCTGAGAACGTTCTAGTTATTGACACGATATATTTATAATACAATAGATTAATCCCCGTTAATTCCAGCAGCTGTAAACTATGACCCAACCTCAGCTCTACAGTTCTCCTTCCTGAAGTTGGAAGTGTTGCCCAACATGCCCAGGACTCTTCCACCGGCTGACGGTACACACCTCTAACTTCTCCAAACATAATTAAGCCTTCTCCAAACCTGCCGAGAGTCTTCACAGACATTCACGGTGGCGACAGCAGATAAGAGTGGAAGATTATGGGTAATGAAATAACCGGTGCTAATTGTACTGGACTCGCTTCATTGCCGTTTTTCCCCTAAGCCTCCACAGGAGCCAATCAGGGGGGAGCTGTGAGCTCCGCCTCCTAACCACAAAATAACAAAATGAATCCACAATAACAGCACAGCTGAAAACCTCATTTGCTTGAAAGAGTGACCTGAGCTTCAGACTGTAATTAGAAGCTTGGCCTTCACACGCAGACACACACCTACTCTGAGAGCACTGGCTTCAGTATTCCCCAGACACACACTGGTATTCCACATAATTATCTCCAACAGATAAGGCTGCTGCCCCATGTAATTAGCTCAGCACATTATGAAAGCAAACGACTACTTACCTGTAAACGAGTGCCGTTAAATAATATGACCCCCATCCCTGAACCCAGGAAGAACAAAATGACCCTGATGAAAGCGACTTTCTTTCTGATCATTCACCTCAGGTACTGTATATTGTGTGATGTGCATAGAAAATATATATTTTATTTAAAAAACATTTATGAAATGTCTGATTAAGCTGTCCCACTGGAATATCAGCAAATCAAATGTTTCTGTTGAGCTGATAACAGCAGACCTATAATATTGATGATGCAACAAATCAACTGTAAGAAAAGCCCGTGTATAATAAATGTATGAACCATGTGTTCATACTGCTATGTACAGTGGTATCAGAACCATGTGTTCATACTGCTATGTACAGTGGTATCAGAACCCTGTGTTCATACTGCCATGTACAGTGGTATCAGAACCCTGTGTTCATACTGCTATGTACAGTGGTATCAGAACCCTGTGTTCATACTGCTATGTACAGTGGTATCAGAACCCTGTGTTCATACTGCTATGTACAGTGGTATCAGAACTATGTGTTCATACTGCTGAATGAAACACATGGTTTAGTTTTGCCTGTGAGACATGCTGTAACCTAAAAACAAAAAAAGATTAACACCATAATAATTTGTGTGAGCAGTTTCAAAACATCCCAAAGATCTTAAACCAGGAGCATCGATTCCACCCCAACCAGAATGAGACTAGGGCAGAAAAACGACTCTAGCCCAGCTGAGGTGCGAAAGAGGGGCGGGACATTTGTGTCCACTAGTGCAGGACCAGGCTGTCCCATGAGTCACATGCTCAACTTAAACCAATCACAGTGTGAGATTAAATCATTCACCAGAGAGCTTTCTCTACTCAATATACCCGGTAAAACCCTTGAAGCCTCTGTTCAAATAAATGGTAGATAAAATCCTAGTTACAATCTTTAATTCAGGACAAGCTCAGAGGAAACATATCTACCGAGAGAAGAAAATTCTTTTAAATGAATAAGAGTAAATACACTTGAATAAAACTAAAATATGCATACCATCATTTATAGAATAAAGAGCATAAACATACATTTTGTTATATATTCATCAATCATTAATGTGGTATGAAGGCATAGTCCTGTGATTGGCTAACACCTGCCACTGTGATCAAGTTGGCAGCCATGCAGGACTGAGGGAAGAAATGACTCAGTGACCCCGCCTACCTGGAGCCCCACCCACATAACCCCATCCAGAGACAGCATAGCCAGGGTTTACTCTCATGGGCCATCAGCCAATGGGAGCATGCCCAGGTTTACCGCCATGGGCCATCAGCCAATGAGAACACGGTCACGTTTACTCTCACAGGCTCTGAGCCAATTGAGGACATGGTCAGATTTACTCTCCTGGGCACTGAGCCAATGGGAACATGGTCAGGTTTACTGTCATGGGCCATCAGCCAATGAAAACTGTCATGTTTACTCTCATGGGCCCAGATCCAATGTGAACACAGCCAGGTTTATTCTCATGGTCCCTGTTATGGGTCCCTTGACTGCTGTACAGCTTCACACAACTACAGAAGCAGGTCACTGCCGGAGAGGTGTTAGCTTCATCTTAACCCACAGACATGGCAGACAGCATGAGCACGTCTCCTCTGTATTGGTCTGATATATGGGTTCTTGAGGGGTTTGTTTACGGACTACAGTTAACTTCATCTTCAAGGCTCTCCATTATCATGAGGTTCTCAGTCCTCCAGCCCTACACTCCTCCACTGGGTGGCGCTGACAGACTCTTCTGCTGTTTACAGTGGCCCATTAAATATGAGCTCGTTAACTCTGGGAGGTCAACTGCAGCAGCTAATGGACTGATTTGCTCTGTGTTAAGTAGCCCGCCTCACTGCTTCAGACATGCACATGGAGCGTTTGTCAGCTAGCTCTGAAGTTAATATCCTCTAAGCTCTGCCCAATCAGACAGGATTTATCCATCGGCAGCACCTTCTCCTGCATCATGGGGGAAAGAACTAAATTAATTAATCTCAGATGGATTAAGAGCTGCATATGAAAAAGACCAAGCAGTGTGCATTAGCGTTATCGTTAATCTTTATTCTCAAAGGCTAATCTCTCGCTCGTTAAAGACAGAGGTAAGCCCAAGATTCATGTCATCTCCTGCCTTTCAAAATGGTACAGCGCATTCCAGTTTGTGATTTTGGATCAAGACGGCAGTGCACTCTCAAACCTTCATCTCGGCGGATCTGTAGTATCTGCGATTCTTGTCTTCATTGGGCGTCCTGTAGCCATCCCTGAGGAAGCGCTTGAAGCCATATTTGCCCTTTAGCTTTCGGGTGATCTTGTCCAGGGTCTGGCTGTAGAGGGCGTCGTCATCCACTGCAAATGCCGGGTAGCTGATGCAAGGAAGCAGGGCAGCATCTGTGTTCTAAACATTAACATCAGAGACCAATCAGACAACAGATGCTTGGCCTAAACCCCTCCCACTTCTCTCCTCCTCAACCCAAGTACCCGTCGCTGCAGAATCAAAAGTCCAGGGGGTGGAGCTGGATCTAGATCCAACTCCTCCCACCGTCCATAGTTTCTTTTGGTCGCGCCAGGGGTGCGTTATCAATAAAGTTTCACTCCGCGGGATATTTTGGATTAAGCCGTTTCTGCCTCGGTTACCGAACCTGCTTCAATACATTGTTACAGTTAAAAATGCACTTCCAATAAAGTGAGTATTGGAAAAATAAATTTTGCTGCTGAATGTAACTACTAAAGTAACTTGTAATCTATCATTAAGCACTGACATTTTAAAAACCCATAATCCCAAACTAATATATAATCAAGACTAAATCTCCTGATTACATCTCAATCAACCTTCTCTCACCTCCTGATCTCAACAGAAGTGCATTTCTGTATAATCTATTTGTTTAAATCTGCTTCATTATGCACATTTACCTGGAGTTAATTGGGGTTCTTTAAAAAAAAACATATATATAGGAACCCTTTAAAATGCAGCATACAAACTTACGTGGGATCGAGACTCTCTGGGCAGCAGGGAACACAGTGTCTGTCTGTTGCGGTTGTGAGCATCCAAATCCACAAAAATCACCGACCACGAGCATCCCTGTGGACCAGAACACAGACATGATCGTCCCTGTGGACCAGATCGCGGACATGATCGTCCCTGTGGACCAGAACGCGGACATGATCGTCCCTGTGGACCAGAACGCGGACATGATCGTCCCTGTGGACCAGAACGCGGACTTGATCGTCCCTGTGGACCAGAATGCGGACATGATCGTCCCTGTGGACCAGAATGCGGACATGATCGTCCCTGTGGACAAGAACACGGACATGACTACAGTCCCACCTTGCTGGGTGCAGCTGCCCGTCCTCAGGTCTCCCCTGTCTTTCAGAGCACCACTACTGGGATGTTAGAGGACATTTGTAACCCAACCATTTGCCACGAAGTAACAAAGGCACAGTTTGGACTGCAATCAAAGCTTATGGGACATTTAAACCCCCTTTTCCACAGAGATTGGTTGCAGCAGGGACAGTGTGACTCTTAGTTGAGGACAAACCATTCAGCTGTTCTGAAAACAGACCATCCAAAGCCCAAACGATCGTTCCTCTGTGCAGCGCTGCTGAAATGGGACTCGATTCAAAAGCTTCAATGTGGCTGATGGGCGCACTGTGTCATGAAAGAAAGGCTGTGTGTGTGTGTGTGTGTGTGTGTGTGTGTGTGTGTGTGTGTGTGTGTGTACGCATGTGTGTGACCAGCGTGACAGGGCATCACGGAGGCTTGTCATGCCACTGCTGCAGGATTCTTAAGAGACTTCCTCTCAACTCTAAACCTTTTATATTATGCTTATGCACTGGAACATCTTTTATAACACACACACACACACACACATGCGCGCGCGCACACACACACACACACACACACACACACACACACACACACACACACACACACACAAACTTGTGCACACCCACACACATACACGCATGCACTCCAACAAAGGGCATGAAAGCAAACTCTGCTGGCCTTGTAAAGGCCACCTCAGCCCTCCCGAGCCTCTGCTTTCCACAGGTTCAGTCTGGCTTTGCTCTAATCAGCAGGCAGCAGCACACAGCCAGGAAACTCTCACACAGAGCAGCCTGGGCTGGAGCTTAACCACATCCACAAACACAAGGAGAACACTGTTTTAATAAAACAACCATCAAAACAATAATAATAAGTGCCAAAACAAGATTCTCTGAAATGACATGACATGACACTTGATGCCTTTGCATAGAAATCAAAAGCTTCCATGGAGTTGTGTCCATAAAGCAGTGCATCATTACACAACGTTCCTGCTATTTCAAGAGGGCAAACCTTCTTCGTTCCAGACTTCCTCATCATCAGGGCCCAGTGCGTGGGAGCCCCAGGTCATGGAGAGTCTGTTCAGGAATTACAAAGCTGCCTGCTCACCCTGCCCACTCTCATCTCCTATGCACATGAACAGGTGGAGGTCCGAAGGTCCTCCAGAACAGCCCACAGACCCAGCACTTCGGGACTGCACAGGAAGCAGGGGTGCTGAGCATCACTGATCATCAGAACCACTATCCAGGATGAAACATCAAAGATCCAGGAGCACCGTAGGAAGACGCACCAGGTGATGAAGCACTTAATAAGTACCTGAGTCTGCAGCAGTGCATGGAGATGAGCAGGAACCATCATGGAGGACAACACCCTGCAAGGTGTGTATCACCAGCACACAGTGGAAGATGATGGATCCATGGTAATGGCTAAGGAACCGGACATAATAGTGATGGACAAACAGTAGACGATACTGTAGTGATACATGTAGTGATGAACAAACAGTAGAAGATGCTGTAGTGATACATGTAGTGATGGACAAACAGTAGAAGATGCTGTAGTGATACATGTAGTGATGGACAAACAGTAGAAGATGCTGTAGTGATACATGTAGTGATGGACAAACAGTAGAAGAGGCTGTAGTGATACATGTAGTGATGGACAAACAGTAGAAGATGCTGTAGTGATACATGTAGTGATGGACAAACAGTAGAAGATACTGTAGTGATACATGTAGTGATGGACCAACAGAAGAAAATTCTGTAGTGATACATGTAGTGATGGACAAACAGTAGAAGAGGCTGTAGTGATACATGTAGTGATGGACAAACGGTAGAAGAGGCTGTAGTGATACATGTAGTGATGGACAAACAGTAGAAGAGGCTGTAGTGATACATGTAGTGATGGACAAACAGTAGAAGAGGCTGTAGTGATACATGTAGTGATGGACAAACAGTAGAAGAGGCTGTAGTGATAGATGTAGTGATGGACAAACAGTAGAAGAGGCTGTAGTGATAGATGTAGTGATGGACAAACAGTAGAAGATACTGTAGTGATACATGTAGTGATGGACAAACAGTAGAAGATAGTGTAGTGATACATGTAGTGATGGACAAACAGTAGAAGATAGTGTAGTGGTAGATGTAGTGATGGACAAACAGTAGAAGATACTGTAGTGATAGACAAACAGTAGAAGATACTGTAGTGATACATGTAGTGATGGACAAACAGTAGAAGATACTGTAGTGATACATGTAGTGATGGACAAACAGTAGAAGATACTGTAGTGATACATGTAGTGATGGACAAACAGTAGAAGATACTGTAGTGATACATGTAGTGATGGACAAACAGTAGAAGATACTGTAGTGATACATGTAGTGATGGACAAACAGTAGAAGATACTGTAGTGATACATGTAGTGATGGACAAACAGTAGAAGAGGCTGTAGTGATACATGTAGAGATGGACAAACAGTAGAAGAGGCTGTAGTGATACATGTAGTGATGGACAAACAGTAGAAGATGCTGTAGTGATACATGTAGTGATGCCAAGTGATACAAACATCAGAAACCCCAAGGTCTGAAAGAAGCGCTGGAAAAGATGTGGAAGGCAAAGACTACAGTGGTTCCCATAGTGATCAGAGCACCAGGGGCTCTGAGCCCTAAACTGGGAGAATGACTCCAGCAGATCCCAGGAACATCAGAGATCTCCATGTAGAAGAGTTCAGTCCTGTGTACATCAGGGATCTCCATGTAGAAGAGTTCAGTCCTGTGTACATCAGGGATCTCCATGTAGAAGAGTTCAGTACTGAGTACTAGGGTTGCAACGGTATGAGATTTTCACGGTATGATAACCGTCTCAGAAAATACCGCGGTATCACGGTTATCACGGTATCACAGTTAGTTTGTATATTATTAAAAGATACACTGACCCTTAAAGAAATTACAAGTTTTTTTTTTGTTCAATTAACTATTTATTGTAGAAACCTGCAACTATTGTATACAAAATGTCTCATTTTAAAAAAAAAAGCTGTAAACTTGTTTATATAAATACTGCAAAATTAGAGAAACCTAAATCATGGATTTCAGTACAATTATTTAAGTTTAAATTATTTAATATCTGATAAACTCAGCCTGGGTCAGTGTCTGATCAACAACTGTTGTAAACGTCCGTTGTACTGCCACCAGATACTGCAGAAAGAGAGGATTTATTTCTGACATAATCACAATAGAGATTTCTATTTTAAGGCTTTCACACCGAGTCTGGTTTTAACATGTGAAAAACAGGCACGTTAGAATTTGAAAATGAACGCATGTAAATTAATGGCGTCTTTCACATCCAGTGAAAGCAAGGACCATAAAAAGCTAGGTTTATTCTTTTCACTAGTGACCGTAGCGCGCGACTCCGCACAGTTCTCTCGTATCACGTTAACAAATACGAGCCTCTTGTAATTCCAGGACGAAACATGAGAGAATGTGAAGACGTTAAGATTGGGCGTTTTGAAAATAAACAACCATTAAATAATGTGATAAAAAGCTAATTATTTCGAGTATATGTATAAATATTTAACTTTATTAAGTTTAACGTGCTGGGAAATATTGAAATGGACCTTTAAAGTGACGTACAAGTGATTTAATTCCACCTTGTAAAGGTGTATGAACCCTGCAAACATGACTTTGTTCATTGCGCTGAGGCGCGGCGCGCGCAGTTACAAAATTCGAGAGGTGCACGACCTCGCTAATCGACAGCGCGTGAGACCCTCGCGCACGGGCGGAGCCACCGCGATTACGTCATTTTCGCCGCTGACATTAGTTTAGCTTTTTTGTTTTTGTTAAAAAATTTGTTAAGTCTGATACACTTTCTGCCATTCTCACCGCTGTGTGCTGAGTAGCTGAACCGGAGCGGAGTTGCGCATGCACGGGTCAGTTTCTCCGCTGGCTTGCTTTTTACCGGTAATAAGCAAATGCACACGGTATGATAACCGTGCATTTTAATACCGTGGTATACCGTGAAACCGGTTACCGCTGCAACCCTACTGAGTACATCATCAGAGATCTCCATGTAGAAGAGTTCAGTCCTGTGTACATCAGAGATCTCCTTGTAGAAGAGTTCAGTATTGAGTATATCATCAGAGATCTCCATGTAGAAGAGTTCAGTCCTGTGTACATCAGAGATCTCCTTGTAGAAGAGTTCAGTCCTGTGTACATCAGGGATCTCCGTGTAGAAGAGTTCAGTCCTGTGTACATCAGAGATCTCCGTGTAGAAGAGTTCAGTCCTGGGAACAGTTAGGATTCTGTACAGGACCCTCAAACTCCCAGACCCAAGCATGAAGGAAAATGACTGCTTGAAAGAGATATTTATACATACTGTATATATAATTATATTCATAATTCATAACACACACACACACACACACACACACCCACCCACGCACACACACAAACATTTGATTTAGATAATAGGCAGCCTTAAAACTGCTCAAAGTTAATGTTGAAAATAGTAAAGCAGACATTCAAAAGATACTGGCAGAGTTAGTGCATTCGTAATCCTGTGCTGTTTAACACCCACATAAAACTCCCTCTCTCTCCCTCACACACAAGCACACGCACGCACACACACACGCACACACACACGCACACGCACACACACAGTAGTCGTGCTTTGTTCATCTCAAATCCTACAGCGATTCGTCAGAGTATTTCAGTGCAGCGAGAGTAGAGCTGTACCCAGCAGCCCTCTCGCAGGACTGGAGTGGATAAATCTAGCTCTTCCCTCTGACTTTCAGTGCTTGCTCTCCAGAGAGCCTGTTCTCCAGAGCTAATGACGGAGACACATCCCCGCATGGAAGGCCACGAGGGCTCAGAGGAGAGTCCAAGAGCTCTCACTAATAACCCTGACTGAGGCCCTCTGGATCCACCTCACCATGACTGCAATGAAGCACTGAGTAAAAAAAAAAAAAAAACCACCACACAGAAAATAAATGGTCATAAATTGTTGTTAATTGTGGGGTAAGCGGAGGTCCCTACTGCAGCGACGTGTCTCCAAGACCCAGGCTAACGGTACAGAGCCAACTTCTCACTAAAGCACTGAGTCACATTAAAGGTCAGAAGCAGTGTTATTCCAAACACCCACTGTGTTTACACCCGGCAGTACAGACTAGATAACGAGAGTCTCACCTCACACACTGCGTCCTCACCTCCGTCTCCGCTACTACACTGAATCACAACAGTGTGGTACAGATTCGCTGGCACAAGGTTTTCATTTTGTCTGAGATGGGCAACACTGTGTGGAAAAACAAGGGAGCGCTTTGGGGGTTTTTGTTGTTTTTCCGACCCATTTGTACATATGATGAATGCGGCCTTCTACAAATGCTGCTCCTCAACATCAAAACAAATGAATCCTACTAATGACTTCAGCAGAAAGCAGTGGAATGAGAGCAGAAGAGTCCCGACCATCCGTCACACACAGAAAACGCCCGTGGACGGAGAGTCTACACAGAGCATGTACGTCTCAGGAAACCACCCAGCGTATCATGATAGTCCAGGTCTGCTAAAGACACATAGATTTCTACTGTAACTACGGATCATTTCACAGACACCCACTGATCACCCAAAGGCCTAAAACAGAAAACCCAGTTTCATCATATCTGAGGAACAAGAAATAAAGCAGCCCAGAGTGAACTAGGGGCCTTAAAGCACCATTAAAGCAGCCCAGAGTGAACTAGGGCCCTTAAAGCACCATTAAAGCAGCCCAGAGTGAACTAGGGCCCTTAAAGCACCATTAAAGCAGCCCAGAGTGAACTAGGGGCCTTAAAGCACCATTAAAGCAGCCCAGAGTGAACTAGGGCCCTTAAAGCACCATTAAAGCAGCCCAGAGTGAACTAGGGCCCTTAAGGCACCATTAAAGCAGCCCAGAGTGAACTAGGGGCCTTAAAGCACCATTAAAGCAGCCCAGAGTGAACTAGGGGCCTTAAAGCACCATTAAAGCAGCCCAGAGTGAACTAGGGGCCTTAAAGCACCATTAAAGTCTGAAACTCCGTGTTCGTGGCTGAATAAGGCGGTGTGGTGCGGCGGGGGAAAAGATCTCACCTACCTGACTGCCAAACAGGTTGAAGCCATTGATCGCCTCCAGAGCACCTTTGGCCAGCCCCACTGAACTGCGAACACAGGAAGAGCTCAGCTGCATGATTGATTTTAGAAGCGACCTTTTTTTTTTGTCTAAAGAAAGATACTGTGCCCCCCATTTCACACCTCTCAGAGCAGGGAAGACGGTCTCAGTGGATACCACCCAAGTCTTTTGTTCTCAATATCAATACCCTTAACTGCTCCGATCCATGTCCACACTCCTTTGAAGTTAACCAGAGTGAATGGCGTCTGCCGTATTGCATTTCTTAAAGAGCCCAGTGCCTAGTGCCGGGGTTACTGGAGGTCAAACAGACCAGGCAGTGTGATAGGAGAGGACGGAAGGTCAAACCACAGTAAGCAAAACAAAACCTGCCAAAAACACTGAAAATGAGCACAGAGGCACTGAGGTAATTGTGGGTAGAGAAAAATCACAGGATAACCACAGACAGACCCACATCAGCCCAACGCAGCTACACCCAGAGCACCACCTGCAGACCAGCAGGTTTTCTCAAAGTGCAATCGATGTAGAACAAAGCAACAGGAAGGCGGAGATAAAGCAGACGGCTCTGCTGACTCAACACGCTGCTCTCCCAAGACCTCAACGCCGAGAAGGTCTGCGCACTACTGAAATACTACCTGCACGCTGGATGAAAGGAATGCAGTGGCCGCAAGTCTCTGCCTTATTGATACTTGGAGACTTCAGCACGGAAAGCAAGCCCTTTGTATTAAATTCGGCATGTTGTCCGGGGCAGACACGAACCCTGGGAGGGTCCAGGGGCTCCAGGCTCCTGCTGGATGAATCTGGCCTGTGTTCAGCAGGATGGGGAAGTGATGATGCAGCTCTCGTTTGCTTTGGTCTGGAGCACCATTTAAAACTCTCTCCTCATTCTCACTCCCTCACTCTGCAGTGTGATGGTTTCAAATCCATGCTGGAAACATTTATCAGCTCTGTCATCCCACGACTCCTAGACAGACTTCTGGCGTTCTTCTGCACAGCCCGACTCTCTCACTCCTCACTCCTTCACCTCCTCACTCCTTCACCTCCTCACTCTCACACTCCTCCTCCAACAGCGTCCTCTCTCAGCTCAGTCCAGGAGCCTGGGACAGCCAAGAGATCCCATCCACAAACACACACCCATATGGAAAATGGGTACCTACTCAAGATATAGTATCATTACTCTTGTTGTGTTATCATTTGTCCTTCACCGTTTTACTTTAGTAGTCTAAATGCATTAAACTCAAATTTGGTAGCAACTCAAATGAATGAGCCCACAACAGTCCAATCGGCCCAACTGTTGCCTTCACTGGAGTAAACTCAAACTCTGCTTTGTCTTTGTAAGCTTATTGTGGGCAATCATAATAACAACAGATACTGGGCCATATTCATAAAACTTACACTAACACACACTAGCCACACAATGGCACGTAGAATATGCAACACTTCCTATTCATAGGATACCGTTACCATGGTGACTAGTGCACCAGTGTCAACTTACCGCTGTGCTAAATTCACGTGTTTCATAGGTGAAAGCCAACCAAAATCGACATGCAAATGAGGCCATGCATATTAAAGAACAAGAGAGAGGTGACGTGAGATGGGTGAACGTTGAGCCACACCACAGCCATCAAATACAGCTGTAACCCTCACCAAGACCACCATCTGTGGGTTTCCTCTGAATCACGGCAGAGCAACAACACCGCCTCTCTGCTCCATCCATACTGAACACATACTGAAGCCCTGCACAGATATCCTGGATGATCAGAAGCTCAGTCCACTGTATACATGTGTACAGGAGCTGTCCAAGGTGCTGACCCTTATCTGACCCCAGGCTTCCTCCAGAGCTACAGGTCTGTAGTCCTCTTACTGCTCATGCAATGGCACCATTGGACTTTTTAATGGACAACCTGTATTTCAGCAAAAAAAAAAAAAAAAAGCACAGGTGATACCTAGATATTTAAAACCCTCATTCATATTCATAGGTTTTAGCATGGGATGCTTGTACAGGTGTATGAGCAGATTAAATGTGCATTTTAAGCATCGTTGGTGAATTTAGGTGTCCACATACTAAACGTGGGAATGGAGATTGGCACGACCATGTGGGTCAGTGAACCTGGTCAGAGTGGGTGCTCTTCACATGTTATAACCCCGCCATTGTTCATGGCCTGCTCAGGTTCATTATCCATTACTGCCTACAGCTGAACACGTCTATCTCGGTGTGTATGCTACATTTGTCCTTCCCGTCTCTCAACGTCCGTGTTTACTAGTTTCTTCAGTCATCCATTTTCCTGGTTACTGACCTACCAAGCTGCTCTTTACTATGATTATTGATTATTGACCTAACGAGTTGCTCTTCATATTGATTATGGATTCTCCGCTTAATCCAGCTTGGTGCTTCGATTGCTGTAAGTGGAATAAAATGCTGAAGTGGTCCTGAGTGCTGCCAGTCACTTCTGACATAGCGTCTCACCCTCCTGAGTGCTGCCAGTCACTTCTGACATAGCGTCTCACCCTGATTCCACTTCTAACACAGCATCACCCTGATACCAGTTTGGACATAAGTGTACAGCACAGAATTTGAGCTATTTGGATTAATTTTTACAATTTTTGTTAGAAACAGGGTAATTCTCTACTATTTTAAAAATATGTATTTTGTGAATTGTCAAATATCTTAATAACAAATTCAGTTACACTGGTTGCCGTACCGTTGTGGTCAAAACTAGGTCACTCATGAAAGAGGCAAACCAAAGCTGACAACATACAGAGGACACAGGGCCTGCTGCTGTCCAGGAGAGGACACAGGGCCAGTTGTTCCTGGACAGCAGTTCTTCAACTGACTTTTGAAGAACACAGGTCCAAACCATTACAGCTGATCTCAACACTGCATATACACTGTATGGGGAGTACAAAATAGTCCCAGTAAAGGGATCACTCTGTATTTTACAAGGGATGTTTACACATAACCAAGCAATAACCCTAGTACTGATTTATCCTTCTGGAAATGGACATATACAATATAACTTCTTAAAGCAATAAAACATTTTAAAGTAATAGAATTTGTCTTGCTTCTTTCCTGAAAGGGTATCTGATATATTCCTAGGAGTAGTAAATGTAATACTTCCTTTAGGCAAGTAAAGCAAGCTGAAGGAGTCATTCGTCTAATTGTCTCTCGGAGGAGACGCTATGTGCTGTGGTGATAAGGACCCAGTGAAGCAGGGAAAAGGAACTGGGATCTGCTGGGAGACACAACGTCTGGCTGCAGATCCAGAGGCTGACAGGAGTGAGTTCAGTTGGAGACTCTTTAAGAACCCATGGCGCTGGTAGGCAGAGGGAGGAGGTTCAGGCTCTTCCGCTCAGGGGGCGGCAGCAGTGGTGTCTGGCCCGGGCTGATACGCAGCCCTCTGGGGCGAGACTCTCCCGCCTGAGACCAGCCCAGCAGAGAGCATCCGAGACCAGCACTATCTCCATCAGCCCAAGAGGACCGGCTTCCTAACCAGACCAGCCCTCCTTCCCTACACACTCCCTGCCTCCCTAACCAAACCAGCCCTCCTTCCCCTACACACTCCCTGCCTCCCTAACCAGACCAGCCCTCCTTCCCTACACACTCCCTGCCTCCCTAAACAGACCAGCCCTCCTTCCCTACACACTCCCTGCCTCCCTAAACAGACCAGCCCTCCTTCCCTACACACTCCCTTACTCCTTAAACAGACCAGCCCTCCTTCCCTACACACTTTCCTGCCTCCCTCAACAGACCAGCCCTCCTTCCCTACACACTTTCCTGCCTCCCTAAACAGACCAGCCCTCCTTCCCTACACACTTTCCTGCCTCCCTAAACAGACCAGCCCTCCTTCCCTACACACTTTCCTGCCTCCCTCAACAGACCAGCCCTCCTTCCCTACACACTTTCCTGCCTCCCTTGGTGTCTTTGCTGTTTCTTGAACAGTACTTTTCACTTTTTATTTCACTGAGAATCCAAAAATACTTCCCAAATATACTAAGGAACAAATAGTAAAACCAAGCAAACAGTAACAACTCATAAAAGCAAAATACAAAACAGAAAAGAAAAAGTTGGTTAAAATGAGATTTTACAATCGCACTCTCCCAATCTCTTTGTAATCATACTTGTCAGTCATGACTAACATCTCTAACATTGCGAAGCACATGTGTGCTGAGTTTAACTAGCCGTGCGTTAGTAACTCTGAAGAGGGTGGCTGTGGTCACCATAGTGACGCTCACCTGGAATGGAGCTCCGTACTACCATTGTTGTATTTACTCCCTCTCTCCCACATCCCAAAGTCAGGGACACGATAGGCCCTCTCCACACAAAACACCAGGTTCTGGATGAACGATACCTGCACACACACACACACACACACACACACACACACACACACACACACACACACACACACACACACACACACACACACACACACACACACACACACACACAGCCACAGCCACACACACACACACACACACACACACACACACACACACACACACACACAGGAGATGAAGGAGATAGTGGTGTGTTCTCATATACCTCTAGAAAACCCCCACCCTTGTGTGGATGGTGTCTGCTGGGGGAGAAGTTCAACACAAGAGGTAAAACATACCACCACACCCCCCGCCACAAACGCAGCAGGAGAGACGAGCGCAGGACGATGACTTCAGCGGGGGAGGAAGGGGGCGTGTGTACAGTGCGGGAGCAGAGTGACGAGGGCTTTCATTTACCACGCAGTGAGGAGCCCCTCCAGCTCTTTAAACTGGGCCACAGGACGCCGGGAGAGACGTGCCAGGGGCGGAGCCCAGCGCAGGGGCGGAGCCCAGCACAGAGACAGCGCATAGTTTTATTTTAGTCTGCAATATAATGATTAATGTGTTGACTTATACAGGGTCTTAATGAAGAACCCAGGCCTCAGGAGCCAGTTTTCTGCCCTACTCTTTCTCTCTAAGCCTGTCAGACTGTAAGCAGAACAGCACACACACACACACACACACACACACACACACACACACACACACACACACACACACACACACACACACACACACACACACACACACACACGGTGATGCCACCTTCTCTTTCCCTCGCGCTCTCTCCCCATTATAATGGATTTGTGCATCATTTCGACTAAAGCTGTGCGTGCACACACACGCGTGCACACACACGCGTGCACACACACACGCGACACACGGAATGGAGGCTGGGGTGGCAGAGTGAGATCCAATGGTGTTATAATGAGATTACAAACACACAAAAAATCATTACAAACTGCCAGGAAGAAGGAGCGAACTAAATCTCCCATATCACCCTCATTTGCCCACCACTCTGCTGGTGAACACACAAACTGGCCTGCTGATTTCACATCCACGCTTTTCAAATTGCATTATGGGGCCCAGTGGGCACTGTTTAAACACGCCAATTAAGGTCTGCTCTGCAAACAGCACGAGCCCTGAGAAAAGCCACGCTGGTGTCCTGTCCACAGCCGGGACGCACGACCGGGCTGGAAAGTGCAACTTCCTCTTTGGTAAAGAAAGCCCACGTAACTGGCTCTCGAATCAAGTGTTCAGGAGAGCTTCTCGTTTCGAAGATAAAGCCAACGAATAAATAAAAGTCGCAATTATTCTACAGACGATTTCACAGCAGTGAACTGAATAAATCTCCCCGAGAGCTGGTGGCGGGAAAGAAAGATGGAATTAATGAACTCCTGCGATTTCCAGAGAGGCTAGAGGGGCAGGCGAGAGGGAGATTAAAGAATCATTCCAGCTCCACTCTCTCCTCCAGACTCACACCAACACGCATCCTTCCACTTACACATCTCATCTTCCTGTACAAATGTGCTGTCAACATTACTGTCGTGACGTGCGGCTCAAGGAAGTCAGCTTACTGTGATGTTCAGGGGCCCAGAAGAGAATTTAATATTTAACATGCCAATATTTATCCAACGGCAGGACTGAGACGAGGAAGCGGTTTTCAAGCGTCTCGGCAGGTTTGTAAAGTAGCACTAAAAGCAGACGCAATCGATTTAAATTATTTTAAGCATGATGGCGGGGCTGTCCAGGGGTAGTGTGCCCGGCGTGGGGTGGCAGCACTGGCGGCAGGAGACAGACAGCAGCGGTCAGTGGGGAGGGGAAACGTCCTGGCAGGAGCACACAGCTCACTAGCACCAGACACCTCCCCACTGACTGCTCCTGTGTAGCTATTACAACAGCTGACACAGCGTGGCAAGGGCTGGCCCTGCGTCCGCCGCAAAGCGACACCATTACCGCACACTGTTCCAATTTGTGCAGGAAAATGTGTGGGTCATCGTGCTGTGGGCAGGGATGTTTCTCGGGAGGGTAAAATGACACTGTTGTGTTTTATTCGATTCTCTGTTGGAGGTCTCGATTCCTGTCAGTACCTCATCAGTGTTGTAGATGATCTGTAGACCAGAACTAATCATCTCCACCAGATACAGGAGGAACAGAGACACAGCATCGATCTGCAGAGAGAGAGAGAGAGAGAGAGAGAGAGAGAGAGAGAGAGAGAGAGAGAGAGAGAGAGAGAGAGAGAGAGAGAGAGAGAGAAAGTGTGTGCATGTTTGTGTGTGAGAGAAGCAGAGAGGAGGTAAAGAGAGACAGAGAGTGTGTATGTGTGTGAGAGAGAGAGAGAGAGAGAGAGAGAGAGAGAGACAGAGAGAAAGTGTGTGCATGTTTGTGTGTGTGAGAAGCAGAGTGAGAAGCAGAGAGGAGGTAAAGAGAGAGAGAGTGTGTATGTGTGTGTGTGTGAGAGAGAGAGAGAGAGAGAGGTCAAGTAACTGCCTGGTTGAGCCCATTTCTCTGAGGTCATCTGACAGGTCTGCATCTGAACGTGAGCGGACTTCCCTGACTGAACGAGTAATGGGATTCTCTGTGGGAGAGATGCTGAAGGCAGCAGAGCTCATTTAGGGCTCATCTAGAGCTCATACCCAGCGTACCACAAACCTGTGGTTTCTTAACACTGTACACTGCCATTGTGCCAAATTGAACCAATGGTGAACATCAGTGCTGCTAGGAAGTGATGTGCTAGTAATTTACCGATCTATCAGTGTAAACGTTTGGAGTTAAACTCTGTCACCAAGTCTTGTGTTTGGACGGAGTGTGTAACTGGGAAGGGGTTGAACCCGAGGAGAAGCCAAGTACCTGCAGATGACTGTACTCAGCATAGGAATAAATCTCATCTCCTGTGTGGACGTTGAATGCCGAATGTAGACATGAGGAAGGACTGGGGTCCTGTTTAAACCTCTCCACCTGAGAGAGAGAGAGAGAGAGAGAGAGAGAGAGAGAGAGAGAGAGAGAGAGAGAGAGAGAGAGAGAGAGAAAGACATGAACAGAAAGAGATAACTGGCCATGACAGATGCATCTCACACTCCATCTGTCCAAAGTCTCCATTTTATTATCATCAAATCCTCAGTAAGGCATGTGAAGGACAGTCAACTGGCACGGTACACTAATTCTGAGTAGCATCACATTCCTCCACCTCCCTCCACCCACACTCTGATACACCAGCACCAGCACCTCCTCTAGAGTAAACCTTCAACACATGTGCTGACTTTGTGTATACAGGTTAGCCAGGCCAGATGTGCTGTTGGGGCGGCAGAGAGAACAGCTTCCTGTGATCAACACTGGCCTTCATTAAGGGGGGGGGGGTGTTTAGGGGTCACTCTGTAAAGGGTATCTGGAGGCATCTGGAGGTAGCACAACCTGACGGGCTGCCGGGATGGGGTCAGCCCGGCCCTGTGTGGATGTCCCGCGTGTGTGTGGATGGCCCGCGGGTCTCCTCAGGCTGACCAGACAGCTCTCCGTCTACTGCAAACGCCTCTCTCAACACTCCTTAAAAATGCATTAGTCTCTTGTTTCTATCCAAAGGAGATATTTCCTGGATGAGGAAACACTGCATACAGACACACGGCAGGTTTTCTAGATCCCATCTGCATCTAAATTGAATTTCATTAAAGGGAAACCAACTGATGTTTTTTGGTCTTGTCAAAATTGCCTCATTGGGAATGAATTTAAGATTTGTTTTAAAATTTTCTTTTAAATGGTTTTTAAGGGAAACAGGGGTTCTGTTACATTAGTGGTGTTGATATTCAAACCAGTAGGTACACACATATTCCATGTTTATACTTAGACTGCTGATAATGCTAAAATTATGCAAAAAACATAAAAAATAAATTTTCCTATTATTTTCTTACAGTGCTTAGCTTGTAACTCATAGCCCTGCAAGTACTAATTTAATTTAATTAGCACAAACCATTTCATGCAATTATTTTCTACAAGGCTTCACACCCCATGTTCCTCCCACTGGCCAAGTAAGACTTTCTGAATGACTTCCGTTACTTATGAAGAACTTTTGAAAAGTCTAAAGAATTGTACTTCATGTCTAATTCTTGTTTGGAATTTCTGAGTTTATGAGTTGTAATTGGGATAATTCCTAATTATTTGTAAACTCAAAAACACCTTTAGAAGTAGAAAAATGTTCTCATAGGCTTTAGTCCACTGAGACAGGATACTGTGAAGCAGAGGGCAGGTGTGATGGCAGCGCTCACTACACACCGCTGTGACTCCGCGCCGCTGTGACTCCGCGCTCGCTACGCGCCGCTGAGACTCCGCGCTCGCTACGCGCCGCTGAGACTCCGCGTTCACTATGCGCTGCTGAGACTCTGCGCTCACTACATGCTGCTGAGACTCCGTGTTCACTATGCTGTCAATTTTTCAACTGAGCATGAAACATACAGGCACTCATAGTATAAATAAAGTGGTAAAAATAAATGTCCCATTTTCACTCTTCCGTTCTTCTGATCATTTCACTCTGGCCTCTTCCTCCTCTCCTGCTCTCTCTCTCTCCACCCCCGCGTTCCTCTGTCCCAGATATGTCCTGGTCTCTCTCGTCTTTTCCTTCACCCTGGGCAGTGCTGTGTGGGACGGTGATGAGGACACGTGCAGCAGGTCTCAGTTCCTCCCCCACAGGGGCAGAGATGGAAAACACAGCAGTCAGGTGATGTCTCACACACCTGGAGTGATGCGGACCCCTACACAGCAGTCAGGTGATGTCTCACACACCTGGAGTGATGCGGACCCCTACACAGCAGTCAGGTGACGTCTCACACACCTGGAGTGATGCGGACCCCTACACAGCAGTCAGGTGACGTCTCACACACCTGGAGTGATGCGGACCCCTACACAGCAGTCAGGTGACGTCTCACACACCTGGAGTGATGCGGACCCCTACACAGCAGTCAGGTGACGTCTCACACACCTGGAGTGATGCGGACCCCTACACAGCAGTCAGGTGACGTCTCACACACCTGGAGTGATGCAGACCCCTACACAGCAGTCAGGTGACGTCTCACACACCTGGAGTGATGCAGACCCCTACACAGCAGTCAGGTGACGTCTCACACACCTGGAGTGATGCAGACCCCTACACAGCAGTCAGGTGATGTCTCACACACCTGGAGTGATGCAGACCCCTACACAGCAGTCAGGTGATGTCTCACACACCTGGAGTGATGCGGACCCCTACACAGCAGTCAGGTGACGTCTCACACACCTGGAGTGATGCGGACCCCTACACAGAAGTGAGGTGACGTCTCACACACCTGGAGTGATGCGGACCCCTCCCCTACACAGAAGTGAGGTGACGTCTCACACACCTGGAGTGATGCGGACCCCTACACAGCAGTCAGGTGACGTCTCACACACCTGGAAGTCAACCGGGTGTGTGAGATGAAACTGAGACAACAGCAGCACAGGTACTGAAGCAGCAGAGCACCTGCGGGTGTGTATCACCCTGCGCCCTGCAGACTCCCTGACCATGGATCTGTGTCTGCAACTTAAATATACAAACACTGATAATGAGCGCATGTGCGTGTGTGTGTGTGTGTGTGTGTGTGTGTGTGTGTGGCTCTAATGCCACACTTTTTTCCTCCTGACCCATGCATCTCGCTGGTGGAGGGGGACGCTCACACCTGGACCCCCAGGCGGACGTGCTGCTGCCGGGTAAGTGGACTTAACCAGCGGCCCAAAAGCCACCGCGCTCCATCTGAGCAGTCGAGACAGCTGCTAACGAGCACCGCGCTGTTTAATTAACTGGATAAACGGTACATTCTAATTAAGACACGGAAAAGCTTTCCCTCAAATTAGGTCTTGGGAGGTCAGGATTAAATGAAACGGAACAATTTCAAAGGCAAAAAAAAAAGAGAGCTGTGCATGTGTGTGCGCGACACAGCATGCGTGTGTGTGTATGTACGACAATGACTAAGGAAAACTGGTGTACTGTAGGGGTTTGTAATTAAGAATCATTTTAACAAGCAGCACTATACGTGGCGAAAGCACATGTCTACACATGTTTGTTTTTTCTTTCAGATTATTAATCTAATTCTTCATCAAGAGGGCCTTACAACTAGCATAGACTGTGAATGCTGTCTATGAACCCTAGAAGCCAGTACCGGCCCCCAATCGAAGGGGCAATCTACATGGTTAATCCTAAGATAACTCTGCAAGGTAAGCTCATAGCATGATTATACTGATACATAATGTCACTGCAATATGCCTTGTACTATTAAAACACAACAGTGAATGTTTCAAGATTGTCTTTATTTGTATATGTTAAAGGGTTCATTTGTATATTGTAGCTATCTGCATAATCAGTAGTATAAAGTTCTGTGGACATAACGGTTAGCCAAGGACACACCGTACAGCTCTAGATGCACTAGAACACCCCCCCCCCCTTCTAGAATCTTTCCTACAGTTCTAGAGCCTGTTTGTTATTTGTAGAACTGCCTTGACCCGTTATTATATAAACAGGACAGCGGGCTACAGGATATTTGAGTCTAGCTGGTGACATGTGTGGTGGGCGAGGGGTGAGGCACTGCATGGTTCCTGTGTCCTGCGTAACTCTCCTGAAGTCTGCAGCCCTGACCCCAGCCAGTCAACGCTTTGAACAACACAAAGACGTGTATGGCACACACGCCTTGGTTATTACAGGCATCTCACCCCCTCTCAGCAACATGAACTTTAATAAACATAACTCCTTCACTGGTTTCTTATAGGTCAGCAGGATATTGCAAATGGCACCAAAGAAAAATATTTATATTGGTACTAATACATGAAACCTATGACTTTAAGCATTAAGACTATATTAATTCTAAACATATTAAATGTGCCTTTCCTGCAAGTTGCCATGCACACCACATTACATATGCTCGGCAAACAGCATGACTAAAAGTAGGCTTTACAATGAAACACTCCATGTACTCATTACAGCCTTTATTTACATTCGAGATATTTCACCATGCCAACGTCCCTGCAGATCTCTGAGCTGTGCAGACCCCAAATCAACCCCCCCTTCCTGCCCCCTCTACCCACCCACACGCCCCCTTCTCCCCCCTCTACCCACCCACACCCCCCCTTCTCCCCCCTCTACCCACCCACACCCCCACTCACTCACACACACACACACACACACTCACCTTGTCTGACTGCCGCATGTAACAGTAGAGGATCCCACGCATGCACTTAATGGCCGAGTGTTCCAACTCATGTGTGCGGCCCATGTCATCATCAATACGCCTGCACAGCAAACACACACTTAGAACTACAGCATGGCAGACACACACTCAGAACTACAGCATGGCAGACACACACACACACACACACACACACACACACACTCAGAACTACAGCACGGCAGACACACACTCAAAACTTAGCATATATTAATCAATTATTAATCATACATATATAAATATCCATTCACCCCCCTCACAACACACACACACCTCCATATACCAACCTATACTAACCCATAAACACACCTCCATATAAACTTTACACTACCCTACACACACACACACACACACACTCTAATCTAACCTACACATGCATATATATGCTATACTAACCTACACACACTTCCATATGAATTCTATTCTAACCTACATACACACATCCATATCAGCTCTTTACTAACCTACACACACACACACACACACACACACACACACACACACACCTGCATCTAAACTCTATACTAACCTACACACACACACAAAGTCACAAGGGCAGTAAATAATGAGTTCAGGCAAGGCTGTCCAGATTGAGATCATCTTAATTAAACAGTGTGAGCAGTGCTAATGGAGAGAGGAGACAAACGACCAAACGTGTCTCTGATAAACCCAGTCGTCTATTTTTACTCTGGTCCCCGTCCTCCGGGAGCCCGGTTCCCCTCCAGGCTGGAGAAGCAGAGAGAAGCCATCGTGCTGACTCCTAAGGAGTTCTGCCTTCCGGCCCTGGGGACTTTGTGAGCAGGAGAAAGATCCTTCACCCATGGCTTTCTGAATCCCACAGAGGAGTTCTTACAAAGAGCTGGAGGGAAAACCTGCTCCAGAAAGAGGTGGAGCCTATTGAGCCTCAGCCTATCAGATCCAGAGCAAGACATGTCAGAGTTTTGTTGGTTGTTGAATTATAACGTGTATTTTATGCTCAGACTCCATAACTATTTTGGAAGCTTTAATTGCAGACAATCTGCAGCTTCTAGACCGGTGCTGAAAAGTGTCCAGTGATCCGTTCCAACTAGTTGTCTGTACATCTGCTCGTGTAAAGTGCTACACTACAAGACATATTTAAACAAATGCTCATCTCTGTAGGGGATGTCTACTTAATAAAGGGTCCAAGCACACAGAGATGGAGCATAATCGTTTCTGCTTGAGATCTTCCGCTACTCTTTATTGGTAGCCCTGGACCAATAGGGCGTGCTCCACAATGCTTTAATTAGGGGTTTTTTTCTTTCAGAATTTCTATCTATTTCCATTATCAGTGGTTATATTCTTCTGTGGGGAGGTTTTGATTTATTTTACTTGCCCTTTCTGCCTGCAACCAAAGATGAAGGAAGATACAGGCAACGGTTTATTACATGTAAAATATAATATGGTCATCTGAATCAAAAATTATATTAATTCTGGGAGGGGCACATTTTATTACATAGCCCAGTGTTACTTGTGAGAACTGTGAGAATTTCCTTCATAATAAAGTTCTAAAAGACAAGAGTCCACCAAACCTGTCCTAGCTCCACAATCTGCTCCAGGTTCAGAATTCCTTTTTGACCAAGAACAAGGTTTGCCCAGCACTGACGAATCACATGTTACTGAACACTACCTGCATCCCCCACCACAGAACCACACGGAGCACCGGAACTGCACACTGGAGTGGCCCACACTGTTTAAACCACCGTATCCCGAATTAACAGTGGGAGGAAAACACCTTGACTTCACTGTGTGGCCCACACTTAGCTGCAGTCAAAAATCAAGTGATTTGATGGATCTTTGATGTGGGTGGGCGTTTGTGTCTCTCACCGATACGCCAGAGCCAGGGCCCAGGAACTGGCTGCACAGTATAAGGAGTCCCGCACCTTGGCTTCCTTACAGTCAGAGCAGGTCTTCACCGGGAACAGGCCCGTCGTAGGGCTCTGATAGTTCAGAATGGTCGTCTTCACTAGAGGGAAAAACGGGTGAGAGAGACATGGGGAGAGGGAGTGAGTGAAAGCAGGGCTGGGGAGAGAGACACTCAAGTATTGATCCCGTATAGAGGACTCTTATCAAAGAGCACCCCCCCCCCCCCCCCCCCACCATTAACAGTAATGAGAAGAGAGACATGGTCGTCCATAGTTTGCTCAAACTGCCAGACGAGGTTTAGCTTAATGCATTTTCCACCAATCAAAAAGGGCTTGAAGGCAAATCTGACAGCATTTCATTAGCTTTTCCCTTTCGCTTCACATCACCTCCATTCAAGCACAGGTTAATGTTCCTCTACACTTGTTCTCCAACCTTTCACCCATTTGTGAACTTTTGTTTTGATCCATGATCCAAGACTAGAGAAGACAATGCAGCAGACTCTGGATCCACCGACATAACCCAGGGTCTGGATCCACTGAACCTGGATCTCAGTTCCATCGCATTAACCCAGCATTAACCCAGGATTAACCCAGCATTAACCCAGGATCCAGAGCCCTAACCATACCAACAGACATTCATCTCTGCATATGACTATCACTCTCTCTTCTAGTGCATCCAGGTTAAAGAGGAAAGCAGGATATTTCCCAGCAGTCTGCTGTGCTGGTACAGATGAAGGGTGCGTCCACTGCGGTCTGCAGTTTGCTACCCACAGGCTGTTCCACAGAGCCACAGTCAGCAGGGCTGCAGATAAAGAGGTCGGGGGCCAAAGGAGGGAAACATTAATAAACACTTCACAGGCCCCGCGGCTAACGTGACCCCAGAGAACGGCGGCGCCGCTCACAGCGAGCGGGAGAAATCCCCCGTTATCTGATCAGAGGCGGCGGAAGAGAGTCGGCCTCCAGCAGCAACGCCGCTGATGATGAATGGACAGAGCACGCGACACTCGGGCCTCCATTAGCAACCGTTTCCTCCGCAGCGCACGCTAAACCAGCAATCAAGGGCGACCCAGACGTGAGAACGACAGCACAACACAAAACTCATTTACAGTCGATTCACAGCCGGCCGCGGATGAGCGGCACCTGCACAAACTGAAAGGGAGAGGGAGAGGGAGGGAGAGAGAGAGAGGGAGAGAGAGCCCTCTCTGACGATGAAAAAAGACATAGATTACATATTATTTATACTCTATCAGTGGATGGAGAAGCCTATCAAGGCGCTCTAGATGCAAACTCACAAAACACAGTGTCTGTCATATATCAGTATAATGTGCGTCTAAATCAACTGCTAATGTTACAAATATACACAGTGTGTATGAGTCACACACTCTGAGTGGGTCATTTTTCTGTTCAGACAGAGAGAGAGAGGCAGAGGCAAGAGTCTAAGATGGGGGTGTGGGTCTTTTTCTCTAATAGAAGTTAACGGCTGTTTTTCCGACTTAATCTGAGGAATGAAGCTGCACCGCGGGCAGGAGAGGAGAGACGGGGAGGAGAGGAGAGACGGGGAGCAGTGAGGAGAATTACCACATAAATAAGAAAACCAACAGCTGAGAGAGAGACCCACACAGGCAGACAGAGATAAAAAGAAAGAGATAGAAAGAAAATGTGTGTGTGTGATTTGTGTGTGTGAGAGAGAGAGAGAGAGAGAGAGAGAGAAAGAGAGAGAGAGAGAGAAAGAGAGAAAGAGAGAGAGAGAGAGAGAGAGAGAGAGAGAGAGAGAGATACACCCAGAATAACTGTCACATTTTGGCAATGTTCCAGTATTGTGTGCCCGGTTTTAAGCTACTGTAGAGACAAAGCATGAAGATACATTTGAATGTATCAATATAGCAAAATATAAAGAACGGTGGTTAGCTTTCGGGTCCTGGGGTCAGCAGAAAAGGCTGTGTGTGTGTGTGTGTGTGTGTGTGTGTGTGTGTGTGTGTGTGTGTGTGTGTGTGTGTGTGTGTGTGTGTGTGTGTGTGTGTGTGTGTGTGTGTGTGTGCGTGTGTGTGCATATCTGTGCGTATGTGCACATGTGTGTCACAATGTAGGAGCAAAAGGAACTTCAGAACTATAGACTGCCATAATGATTATCAGTGCCTGTGTGTGTGTGTGTGTATGTGTGTGTGTGTGTGTGTGTGTGTGTGTGTGTGTGTGTGTGTGTGTGTGTGTGTGTGTGTGTGCCCACATTTGGAGACACAGCAGTGGCAGCATGGTGAACGCAGGAAGTGTGACACCCCATTACCTCCATTACTTCCTCCAACTGTTCCACATAATGCTCCACATTTCAGATCACACCGCTGCCCCTAAAACTGTCGTCCTGATTCGTTTTGGAAAGGCTCTCGAAGACAAGCCCACACCAGCAGTACTCTCCTTAAAGTATTGCTTTTACTGTCAAAAGACCAGGCTTAGCGTACGGCCCGCCACAGTCACGTGCCTTTCTACGAGCTACCAAAACCCAGACTGCATTACGTGTCATCTGAGATGGAGACATTGTCCTGAGTTAATCATCTCTCGTTGTCCAATCAGAGGTAAGGAAACCCTCTAGAAGCGAATCCAAATCTTCATTTATTTGACAGCTGGCATTTCAGTAACTGGAATTACAGTTGAAAACTGGCAACAGTAGATGGTTGTGAAAGATAATAGAAGAATCAGGAAGAAGAAAAAGAAGAAAAGGATTTAGAGCTATTAAAGACAACAGAGGAGCAGAAAGACAAACAGTGAAAAGGGGAGAGTGAAAAAAAAGATAGAAAGAAAGACAGATAGAGACAGCCTGCTACATGCTGGCCAGTGAAGGAGAATGTAGACGTATTGATTACGGACACAAGAGGGACGAGGAGCAAAAAGAAAGAGGCATCCAGGGCCTACAGATGATACAGAGTGTGTACTAGACCTAGTGCGTACTGAAGATGTAATGCATAGTGGAGATGTAGTGCATACTAGAGATGTAGTGTGTACTGAAGATGTAGTGCATACTAGAGATGTAGTGCGTACTGGAGGTGTAGTGCATACTAGAGATGTAGTGTGTACTGGAGGTGTGCATGGGAGACACAGGGACTCACAGTGTATGAGACAGACATGGCGTAGAGGAGCTACAGATCGGACAGCTGCATAGCGTACGTAAGGCCCAGACTCTAAAACTCTCTGATGCGTTAGCTACATAAATAATGCGATGAGCACCAAAAGCTAGTCTGGTTCTGCACACCTCACCTGCCCTGTAGAAGTGATCCAGTTTATCCCACAGAGGCTCATCCTCGCTGTGCAGAATCGACAGCTTCAGGGGTTCGTAAATGGAGCCTGAACACAGGGACCAGAGAGCATGGTTTAGCACCATCACGTGCACATATTCCTGACCTCATAAGCACACATCATCCCATTTGCTCAACAGGAATGCAGTCAGGCTGATGCTTATTTGAGAGCCTAGCATATACTACAAGGGTCCTAGTCCAGACTATAGATCAACACCTGTACTATTGAGTAGGTTGCTAATGGTAAACTTCATTATACATGGGGTCACTTATATATCACCTACTACAGTATTATTTGGTTTTCCGTTTCCGTTTATTATTCTGAACATAATATTTCTGTGCCAGAAGAACAAGGCAAGCCAAGAAACAAAAAAGGCTATAATAAAGATTTGGCAGTGCATTTTTTGGCAATCAAGTATAGATTTTAAATTGAAGTCACTGGCACAAGTGCAGACTGGAACGGGGTCCTAGGAACAGAACAGGCAGTATGCTGTGATGTGGAGGGAGTCTCAGGGAACCCCCTCCATGGGAGCACCATTTCAGACACATTTAACTTTGGAGTGATTTACATTTTAATGGAATCGACCCAGGGTCAATTCCTCGGGTACTAAAAATTCCCATTTCTGAGCAAATTAGCATAATTTCCATCAGCTTTTAAGTAGCTGGGACAAAGCCATCTCTTTAAAGATAACTTCGGCCAAGCTGTGCACATCTAACAAGCAAATGAAAGATTCATCTCATTTAAGTTCACTTATACTTATACAGTTTATACTCTTGATGTTGAATTACTTGGTAACCTTCCAAGAAAACATTTGATTGAAAGATTATATTTAAAGAAATATGATAGAGATGAAGATACAGTTGGTATATATATACATAGTCTGACAGACTGAAAACAAGTTTTCATATGGGCCCCAGCACTGATTAGATTAGATTCTTTAATTATTAAGGAAAAGGGTGAATTCAAATAGCAGTAATGCTGGTAAATTTTCTGAAATTAGACTTGTAACATTGTGTTTATGGTTAATTTATAATTTTGAGAATGTTGCTATAGAAATTAAAATAGATTATTATTATGTCCATGAACAATTTGTGTAATATTAATCGGTCTGGGTACTAATCTGTGCATACAGACATGTGCACCATATCATAGAAAATCTACTTGGTTTGATACTTCTACATCCCGGGACGACTTAAAGATGTACAACTTACCAAATCTGTGGAGTTTTTGTCGGTAACTGGAAATCGCTTTGGCAGTGTTGGCCATGTTTCGTTAGGTGAGTGCTACAGCAATCCTCTTACAACACTTACAACACTACTGAAGTTCTGCGGGTTAGTACAGCAGGTTCAAAGAAGAACGAAAGATTACATGAAATTACACAGCAAGTCATCAGACACACCAAATGCAGCAAAATGACATGATTGGTGAATTGGAGTGAATGACACGCTAAATGTCCAGCTAAATGAAAAATGTGATTGAAAGTTCATGATTTGTAATAACAGATGTCTGCCTCGTGCCCATGCAGCTCATAATGCGTTAAAGTATTGAATCCCCTCTTTGTTAATAAATCAAACAAACAAGCAAATGATGGAGCCAGTCATTCCGATTAAAGGCTTAATTAACGTGTTTTCCTTGTGAAGATGAAGAGAGTTTAACCTTATATCTCCTTTAATAAAACGATTGTCTGATCATGTGTAGGGGAACTTATTAAATATATTGGCCTCGAGTTGAACAACTCTTGTAACTGTTGGGCCTTCCAGTGACATGGAGGAACATCTAAGGTTTTCAGTGACATTTTATGTACAATCAAGTGTTAATACTTAGTGTCGATTTCCTTGTAGGGTCTTAAAATAACGCTGGACCAAGACAAGCTGCACGTCTGACCTTTAAAGCCTGCGTTATATGAGTGAGACTCCACATGCACACTGACATTCACGTCTCTCGGTCACTGACAACCGCTCAAAATGCACATGGACATGAAACCGCACAAAACGCACACCGTGAACAACTCCATGCATGTGAAAAATGCCAAACCTGAACGTTTAGATCTGGCTTTAAACTCCAGCAGCTTCCAGCCGACGTCCGCTAAGCTGGACATGTTTACTGGGGAATAAGCAGTGACGGCGGCGCGACACTGTCGCAAAACCAGGAAGCGCTCGGTCACTGCTACGCGTTTATGATGTTTGACGTTTCAGCTGCGCCCACCTATACATTATTCAACCGAAAACTTTAATTAGCGTGTCTTCATGAGTCACGTTTGAGAGTAACGCGGAATATTTTCACCTGTTTCATTAATTTCCGTGTTTTGACAGCGCCGAGCGTTGGCGCCCCTGCCGTAAAGCGTGTCGTGGCGCTGCTGAGGTGAAGGCCGCCACAGTGAGGATGCTGTTGTCAGCTCTCCCCGCTTTAGCCGCCGCGCTCGCCCTTTTGGGACGGTGTGCGTCCGGACTGCAAGACGTGACTAGTGATTTATTCGGGACGGAAAACGAGGGCACGGTCGCTGCGTTTGGAGACTTCAATTCGGATAAACAGACGGATGTGTTCGTCCTCAGAGGACGTGAGTAGTTAGCCGCCTCAGCTAATAGACAACACGGGCGTCCGAACCGCTGCTGTCTGTAGGGCTGGATACATGTGTGTGTGTGTGAGATTAACCCGTAGTTTAGAAACATATAATCATATAAACACACCTAGGTAGGTTACTACCCAGCTCTGTGCTGACAGGAGGTGTGTTATTGACTAGCTGGTGTGTGCTTTATCAGCTATAAACTGTGTCCTTAGTTAATGTGTTTATCACTGTGTGATACTGTGTGTCTGCCTATCAGTCCTCACGAATAGCTCAATCACCTTCTACTCCTCGTGATGTTTTTTTGAGAATGACACATTTATTTTTCTTTCTTTTCAGAGTCTGAGCTGTTGATTTTCCTGGCAGACCTCAAAGCTCCCTATTTCAAACCTAAAGTGCATCTCACCAAAGACGTTTTCCCAAAGTAAGATGCTATAACGTACAGATCCAGGGGCCAGGATGCCATGGTGTCAGTAGCATGTCTCTGCTGTTTCATCTTCTGAATTCAGATGTGTGTAGCTGAGTTCCTCTTGCTCTTTCAGTGACGTTGACATCATCAGTAGCGTGGTCCCAGCGGATTATGATGGAGACTCGCAAATGGACGTCCTTCTCACTGGCTATCCGAAAAACTCTGGCCCCAGGCAGACCAATGTCTTCATATTCTGGGGGAATAACCAAACTTTGGGTAAAGTTGTGCATTCAGCATCTAATCCATATTATATATTATTATCTGTTTTTAAATTGGCTTATCTATTATGCATTCAATCAATTAAACAGTTTCGTAAATGCACACTATTAATGACTGTTAATTATATGAATTCTCAATGATGCACGTTTGCAGATCAGAGCGGGAGAGTTGATCTTAACAAGAAATTTCAGGACCAGCCCCTTGTCATGGAGTAAGTGCATGAGTCATGTCATGACTGCTTGCATGAGTGTGTAGAGACCCATGGAGTGTGTAGAGACAATGTTTAGTTCAGCGTGAGGCATGATTGTTCATCATTTCCTCTGTTGCAGCTTTAATGGGGACATGGTTCCAGACGTTTTTGGAGTAGTGGGTGGTGTTACAGAAGTTTGCTATCTGCGTAACAGGTGAGGACCTTCTAGGAGAGCTGCCTTCTCAGCCATAGTTCTGTGGTTCACAGTTAAGGTGTGCCATTGATTTCTTTTGTAATTGTTTGTTTGTTCTGCAGGACGCTGAGATGTGAACAAGCTCTCAGAGATGGTGTGAATATCCGAGTTCCTCACTCCAACGCCTTCATTGACCTGAACAAGGACTTCACTGCTGGTGAGTGAAATGCAGTGTGTATAATGGTATTGTTCTTTTAAATTGTGGTGATTTTTGGTTCATGCTGACATCTCGTTGAAGAGAAAGCACCATATGCAGCGAGGACCATTCTTGTAGGGTGTGAGAGGCCTTTGCTACTTTTTGTGTTAGTTTCACTTTTGAAGTTGTTGAATTTTTAAGAGTTTAGTTTAAGTTATCATCATAAACTGACACTGTTAAATTAAACCTGTGAGGAAACCGCATAGTGAGTACTTGGATACTATCTGGATATTTAAAATTATTTTAGTCATATGGTTCATTATTTATAACCCTCTGGGTTACTGACTTTTTATATGAAAAGTATAGCACAACCTACATTATATGCATTAGAGGTACTTGGAGACAGGGAGTTCACTGCATCTGTTCATTATTTCAACCCAAAGCCTGCATTTAGCAGGGACAATTACATTTTTTCAGTTTAATAACCCAAGAACGCCTCCACACATCAAAAAGATGCATGTGCCGTCAATCATGAGAACCTACAGTTTCTAAAAATGGCAGCGCCACCACGATGAACTAAGTCATGATGGAAAAGCACCAAAAAAATTATCATTCTTTCAAAACCTACATGGTGGTCTGCTTTATGTATCATTTTCTTTGCTCAGTTAACTAGTGTGGGCCTTATTTTTGTGTGTCTGATTAGATCTCATGTCATCACTGTAGCTGTTGTAGTTGTATGCTGTTACATCATCAAACATTTGCCACTGAAGAAGCTTGAATATTCAAGTCAAGTCCAAATGGATCTCTTTGTACACTGATCAGATGTTTGAGTACAGAACCCTGGCACTGGCTAGGGGAGCTCAGAGCCTCACACTGAGAGTGATGCTTGTGTACCTCTCCAGAATGCACTCTCTTGTCCTGAACAACACATTTTTTACTGGGTCATTTATACTGTTTGAACATAACATAATTGAAATGATAGTATGAGAGAGAGAGAGAGAGAGAGAGATGTGCTACTGAAGAGATGAAACTCAATAAGATGTTTAAATCATAATGTTAGGAGTTCATATGAGTTCTTCTTCTTTGAGTCCGCTTACTTAATTTCTGCCACAGCAACAACTGGCAATGCAAACACGTGTTATTAAAGCAATGTCCATTAGCATAAACATTATTTGGTGGATTAAACTCTGATGAGTAGGTTTAGGGTCATAATTACGTGTATATTTAATCCTCCTTTTATATTATCTGTGTCTTATGGATTTTGGTTCATGGTTTTGCCTCTCCAGGTGCATCTAAAGTGCGTGTTGCACTGACCTGCAGTGGTGGCTGCTGTTATTTTGGTGGAATTCAGGTTGATCTGGAGCCCTTTTAGAATGACAATAACTTTCAGACGTCTTTGAATAAAGGTGATGTGGCTAAAGTACATTTAGCCATTTAATGCTGAAACTGGATATGGTACTGTCCAGTGGTTTAGAAACACATTCTCCTAGTTTGTCCAATATAAAGCTGTAATACAGTACACAAACTCCAACTGTAAAGTCTTGCTGATTGTTTTGGGGAACATCTCCAGTCTATCAGAATGACACTTCTGTTTCCACTCGTGAAGTGTCTTAAACTCATGGCCATTGCATTAATGATGACATATGTTTGCCACTTGTTGCTATGCCAACAATGAAGTTTGGGGGGAAAGGAACTGATCTACACTACACACATGATCTTAACGTCTACTTTATCATATATACTGGTCCCTCTTCCTAGAAATGCAGAAGCACTTTGCTTCACAGCTGATGAAGGACATCTGTTCAAAACCTCCTGTTTCTCTGTAAGCTTTGTGTATTTCACTTTTATTTTGAGGTGTGTGTGTGTGTGTGTGTGTGTGTGTGTGTGTGTGTGTGTGTGTGTGTGTGTAATGTTAGATTTTAGCAACGGCCATATATAATTCAGTCTCATATTAGAATATAACTGCAAAAAAAGAAAATGTGTGCACAGTTTTAAAAAATAGAACAAACCAGAAAGAAGCGCTTCTGTGGGCTTCAGTGGCGAGTGTTAGATGTGACGTGGCCTTACACTTGATCTATAGCAGGAACCTTACTCCCTTAAACCTGAATGGAATGGTACCAGAAGACTTCAGAAACCTTCAGGACCCCAGAGTCTCCCCAGTCTCCCGAACAGAGTTCAGGATATGCTCAGTGCTAACACAGCTCACACTAAATACAAACATTTTCCTTTAGATGCTATTTTGTTCTGAAACTTGTATGTACTTATTTCCTATATTTTCTTTATACTATAATGAAAGAAATAAGGAATTATTATACCTGGGCATTATACCATTGCTAAAATAACCAGTTTGAGGCTTTTACACAATGCTTTGTATGTGTGTAATGTATAAATCCACACTGGGTCTAATTCTATCTACTATCTATGTCTGTGCCTGTGATTTCACCTGACTGCATGGTTCAGGTGATTTGGAGATTCCTTTGGGAAGCAGGGTTGTCATGTTAGTCGTAGACAGGATGGTTAGCATGAACAGGTGGCTGGTTTGGACAGATTCATGGACAGGTGGCTGGTCTGGACAGAGGGTTCGAGCAGAGACGTTTTAGACAGTGGGGAAAAGCTCTGTGTGATCTTGAAAACAAGACGGGTGCCTTATTCTGCATTCTGTCAACAAAACAGGTGTGACTGCCAAAACAAAACAAAACAAATAACAGAGGAACACAGGAAGGTCATCAACGTGTTTGTTTATTTGGAAAAAAATCACCTGGGGAGAGGGGGCGGTGTAAACGGTGTGTTAATTGTTTTAATATTATGTTCTCAGGGATTTTAAGGTAGGATGCTTTTGGACACTTGTTTTTTTAATCGTTGTGTATGGTAAACAGAGTTGTGTGTTTCAGTTATCGAAAATGTTTGGAAGAGGTTGGATGTATCTTGTCTGTATTTGTTTAATAATTATCTGTGATTCTGGGCCTTGGCAGGAAAGAGTGTGGACATTATGACCTGTTGACGTTCCAAAGGGAATTGAGAAATTCTGAAGAGGGTTTGGTGTGTAAGAGAGGGAGAGGAACTGTGTGTGTGTGTGTGTGTGTGTGTGTGTGTGTGTGTGTGTGTGTGTGTGTGTGTGTGTGTGTGTGTGTGTGTGTGTGTGTGTGTGTGTGTGTGTTTAAGACAAAGGGAGAGAGTTTGTGTATGTTGGAAATGGTGAGAGAAACAGAGGGAGGCTTGAGAGAAAGAGTGCCTTTTCATTCCCTTGATGGTTAAGGCCCAGACAAGACTTTTTAAACGCCCCTTTAAGCCCTGCAGTCGTGGATTGAAACATTTTACGGTTTCACAATTTTCAACTTGACCGAGGGAGGTGAGGATTCCCATTTTCTTCACCACTGAATAAATAAATCGGCTTCATCCGCGAGATTGTTTTTGCTGGCTGTTTTTGTCACTCGTAATCCTGTCACTGAGACGGAACGTTTTCTCCACCTTGCCTTCCTGCCCTGGAGATTTAGGTCTTAAAGCAGCAGTATGTGCCTTGCCTGCTCAGTTGGGTGGAGGCAGGAGCTCTCTGCTGTTTGCTCAAGAGGCTGAGATGTTTGAACTCACGCTGCCATTAATAATTAAACTACGTAGAGATTTGACAGAATGCACTGGCGCTGCGCTGGAGGGAATCATGGGTGGTCCCGTCCCCGTCTGCACACGATCACTCTGTTTCAGCTTCTCGTCCCACTGGTTTGAAGGGAAGAGATGTAGACTGAGCTTTGCTTGTGGCCTTTAATTACACTTTTTCTTTTTGGACTTTTGAGGAAATTCACATTGAAACTGAAAACTGCAGTGTCATAACACACCGTAATTACGTAACACAGAAGCACAGTGAAGCTGTGGTAGAGGTTTGTTTGAGAGTGTCATTCTCCTGTTGCCCTGTAGGGGGCCTCACTGGGCTGGACTACTCTGCCCATGCTGTTTCTCAAGGCTGTGGAAACCATCACTCAAATTCAAAAGATCTGCTAAGTCCCTCACCCCTTTTTTTTCGCTCTTGAAAATCAAATGAGCTGCTGATGGCTTTGACTGAACTGCTTGCTGATCTGAAGGGTGAAGGTTGTCTGTCAAACACACTGTCATGATAACCCAGCTCATCTTTGACCTTCAGAAGGCCCACAGCAGACATGCACATTGGTACAGTGTTGATGTTTTCTGAGCTCCTAGATCTCAGGGATGTTTTAGTGCCTAGTGACTTCTGTTTTTATTTATTTATATGTTATAATAATATTATCCTATCCTATAAAATATTATCCTATTTTCTTTGTATTCTCATCTGTACTTTGAATGACCGCAGAGTATGAACGTTGCTGTATAAATGAATTGGCCTTGCTTAACATAGTCAGGCCAGATTTGTGCCCCCTCTTACAGTCCTCTCAAAGTTAAGAGGAGTATATGAATTTTTTATCATTTGTTAGATTGTAGTTAAAATTAAGTCATAAAGACATTGTGGACATCAGTCATTGACTTGGTGAGACAAGTCAGTATCTCATCTGAGTAGAATCTCCTCCACCCATCTACATACTCCCCCATCTTACACACAGCCTCCCCTCACAGACACATACAGCCACAGCCTCTCCACACACACAAACACACACACACACACACACACACTTAACCACCACCCACCCCCCAACATCCTGTCCTCTCAGTAGGAACTGGGCATCTGCTCCCAAACCATCTGGAGGTTGTCCTGTTGTCGCAGCAACGCCCCAGCCGCCAGCTCTGATTGGCAGATCGGAGTGGAGGAATCTCTCCCGGAGTCCTGGCAGCGGAGGAGGAAGCACAACCTTTCAACAGCAGCCAAGAGCAAGAAACCCAGGAAAGGGAGGAGTCTGGAGTGGGCGTGGTCGGGCAGGCCGGAGGCTGTAATTGGGCACCGAGGCTGGGTTTGGACACTGGGGCGTGTCCCCGCCTCCCCTGGGTGGGATGGCCAGCCAGTGCAGGCGTGTGCTGTTCTGCTACTGTTGGGAACAGTGAGAAGAAGCTGATTTCTGTACCGCAGGGGTGTCCAAAGTGCCGCCTGCGTTCTAATGTTCTCTGGCCCGCAGCCTCTGTTGACTCTATTGCTAAATGTGGCCCGCGTTTTTTCACCGGCACCGGTCCATTATTGGTGTTGGCTGTGCCTGCTCAACACTCTGCATGCATGCCCCTCCCCCAGTGTGTGCCTCACTGCTGCCCCCTGCAGGCAGCGCCCTCTCATGGGCCTTATCTGATCTCTGCCCCTCGTGCTATATTGGGCCGAGCAGACAAAGGTAGGCGTGCAACTGCAGCCAAGCATGGCTAACGGGCTAATGGGAGCCGTTTGATGGGCTTTACACACACAGGGTGCAGGGTAGTCTGGGTCTAAACAGGCGTCTCATAAAGGATCCCCTGAGGATCAGCCGTTAGTCTCCCAATAGGAGAAAAGGAAAATATCCTGGGAGATTAGATGGAGATCGGTGCAGTGTTCTTCTCTTTCATGTGTGTACATCCTGTCTTTGATGGAGGCCCTTCTGGTACCTGTCCCTGTTCACAGGTTTAATGATGATCTGCTAAACAGCCGCTTCGACGTTCTTCTAAAGAAGCAAAACAAAAACACAACACATTAACTGCTAAATAATTGTAAGTGGTGTTATACACAAATATGCACAAAAGATACAGAAGCTGCCTTGTGACCAGTTGCTAGGCAACACAGCACACATGCTGCAAGCTACAGCCAATTAGACGGCCTTTTGCAACGAGAGAGACGAGTTAATTGTTGTGAACACAGGAGAAGCAGATTGTCGTTAGGACTGGTGGAGTGGGAGTTGATCACATCGTTTGCTGCCGATCCCCTGGACAACCAAGCCAGCCACTTGACTCTCCACTTCCTGGTTCGGTTCGGTCCTGGAACTGATTCTGGGCGGTGGGTGGGACCTTTGTTGTCTGATTACAGTCCCTGGATAGAGAAACCGTTGCTTTTGTTGCTGATGAAGCTTGTCGAGTCTGTACACACTGGCAGGTTGGAGTTGTCCTTCAGAGCTGCGTGTACACAGGCCTTGTGACCCTGTCCTGAAGATGCTCTGTGTAGTGTCTCTTCCATACTTTAGCCACTACTACAACTGTAATCATGGGAAAGATTATTTCCTTCCTCTTTCCACATAGCTTTGCTCTAAGACAGCACGAAGGCCCCGGGGGACGTGGGGTAAATGATTCTCTGTGTTCTAGTCTCTCTGCCGTTTGTATTAGCAGATAAACAATATATATAAAAAAATTACACATGGATTCAGAGTCTCAGAGATCTGGGTGTACACTAAAAACAAGATGGAATCAGAAGTGTGTGTTTGTGTGAGTTAGTGTGTGTAAACAGACTGTGAACATGGCGACCTTGTCCTGAGGGGAGGTATGACATTCTAGTGCTGCTGCATGTGGGGAAGCTGAGTGAAGAACACAGGCTTTGCTTTGATGACCTCTTGACCCCAGGCTTATGCCAGCCTAATTAACGACGAGGGTGAGGAGTGGGCCACAAAGCCTCTGTCATTATACTGTATATTCAGCCAGGGGGCTCACAGCAACAATATTTGTCCCAGGGTCAATTAGCCACTGTAGCTAATGGAAAAGATCTGTCTAATACCACCATCCCAAAGGAAGACTTTCTCTCTCTCTCTCTCTCTCTCTCTCTCTCTCTCTCTCTCTCTCTCTCTCTCTATCTCGCTCTCCCTTTGTCGTTCTGTAACTCTGTCTTTCTTTCTCTCTTTCTCTACTTCTTTTTCTTTCTGAGGTCAGAACATGGCCAGTTTTGTCTCTGGGCTCTACTGTCATTTAAATTCAGCTCAGGAAGCCTCGGTATAATCCATAATGATGATAACTGTCTATCATAACTATTATGGTTTAGAGACAGACATGTGTGATGCTTTCCCTATTAGAATTCTTGCAGATAATCCAGAAATCTGAGTTTCCCTCATAAAATCAGCCATTATCTTTTCCCCTCCACACTGAGGCCATTCTCAGACCTGATCATCTTCAGTGCAAGCAGGGTGTTTGCCCATAACATTTCCCACCCTAAGATAATCAGATGGCATTGTTAATGTTGGTACACATGTTCTGTCCAGACAGAAAAGTAATGGACTTATTGAATAGACAAGCCCTGTAGAGATTTGAAACAATAAAATTAAATTTACACTGTCTAGCACAAATTCTTTTCTTTGTATTTAACCCCATACCTCTGTGTCTGTTTAAAGACAGTCCAGAGTGCTGTCTTGCAGACGTTGTGTTTACAGTTTCATTATCAAACAGCAGGAAAAAAATCCTCTGAGAAGGGTGGTGTGTGTGTGTGTGTGTGTGTGTGTGTGTGTGTGTGTGTGTGTGCGCGCGCGAGAGAGAGAGAGACCCTTCTGGTTTTCATCTTGTTGTTTTTCATTTTATTCTCCTATTTAGTCTCCACATTCACCAGAAAATGATGTGCTGCATTATTAGATCTGAATCATTCCTGACAGAAATATTTAAATCAAAACCCACCAAATAAAGATTTTGTATGTATGTTTGTGTGTGTGCGTGTGCTCGCAGTGTAGTGTTATGGGTGAATATCAAGCTTAATATGCTTCATTAAAATGCCTTAATGCCATTCAGTGTGCAGCTGTCAGACACAGTTGAGGTGGTGTGGACATTTGGAGTCAGTGTGCAGCTGTGGACCTGTAGTCACACTCGCCTGCCCTGTGTGGGCGTAGCCCCAGAAATAGGCCTGGTGGAGCGAGAGCTGTAACCCGTCACCTTTCGCTTTTGCTGGTGAAGTGTAACAGCCTGGCCAGAACACTCTCCTCCCTCTCCACCCTCTCCACCACTGCATGCTGTGATCCCCTCACATAACATTTACTGCTAGTCCCAAAATGGAATGATGTGATTTTAAAATAGTACATTTTGTGTTGCCATGAAATTGTCAGCTAAAGAGGTTATGAACACACACGCCATAGATTGCAGTTAATGAAATAGCTTTACATAATCATTTTCTTCTTGCTGCTGTTATATTTACCGGTAAGCATGTTTCTCATGTGCGTGCACACACACACACACACACACACACACACACACACACACACACACACACACACACACTCATACAGGATGATGTCCACGGTCTCAGTGCCTTAGCATTTTACTGTGGTACACAGATTGCTTTTTTCAGCTCTCTACCTTTGCCGGAAGTGTGTGTGTGTGAGTGGGGGGGGGGCTGTTGAGTATATACATACGTGTGTGTGTGTGTGTTTGTGTGTGTGTGTGTGTTTGTGTGTGTGTGTGTGTGTGTAAATTGGCCAGCGTCATGTGAGGAGGAGCCGCCATAATCCTTCCTCACTGCACCAGGGTTGTTCCTGTAATGGTGTTATGGGATTATTCTCCACTCAGAATAGCATCTTTCCCTGTTCTGCTACCGTCGTGTCACGCTTATGAATGAGGTGCTTTTGAAAGTCTCGGAAGCCAGACACACAGTGCAGTCGATTGGCTTATGTAGGGCACATTCACAGGCTTTAGCCTGTACACCTCCGTCTGCCCTTGATTCAGGGCCCCCACCAGCTCCTCCACCCACCTTCCCCTCCACACACCTGCTCCAATACACCCACCCACCATCCCCTCCACACACCTGCTCCAATACACCCACCCACCATCCCCTCCACCCACCTGCTCCAATACACCCACCCACCATCCCCTCCACACACCTGCTCCAATACACCCACCCACCTTCCCCTCCACACACCTGCTCCAATACACCCACCCACCTTCCCCTCCACACACCTGCTCCAATACACCCACCCACCTTCCCCTCCACACACCTGCTCCAATACACCCACCCACCATCCCCTCCACACACCTGCTCCAATACACCCACCCACCATCCCCTCCACACACCTGCTCCAATACACCCACCCACCATCCCCTCCACACACCTGCTCCAATACACCCACCCACCATCCCCTCCACACACCTGCTCCAATACACCCACCCACCATCCCCTCCACCCACCTGCTCCAATACACCCACCCACCATCCCCTCCACCCACCTGCTCCAATACACCCACCATCCCCTCCACACACCTGCTCCAATACACCCACCCACCATCCCCTCCACACACCTGCTCCAATACACCCACCCACCATCCCCTCCACACACCTGCTCCAATACACCCACCCACCATCCCCTCCACACACCTGCTCCAATACACCCACCCACCATCCCCTCCACACACCTGCTCCAATACACCCACCATCCCCTCCACACACCTGCTCCAATACACCCACCATCCCCTCCACACACCTGCTCCAATACACCCACCCACCATCCCCTCCACACACCTGCTCCAATACACCCACCCACCATCCCCTCCACCCACCTGCTCCAATACACCCACCCACCATCCCCTCCACCCACCTGCTCCAATACACCCACCCACCTTCCCCTCCACACACCTGCTCCAATACACCCACCCACCATCCCCTCCACACACCTGCTCCAATACACCCACCCACCTTCCCCTCCACACACCTGCTCCAATACACCCACCCACCATCCCCTCCACCCACCTGCTCCAATACACCCACCATCCCCTCCACACACCTGCTCCAATACACCCACCCACCATCCCCTCCACACACCTGCTCCAATACACCCACCATCCCCTCCACACACCTGCTCCAATACACCCACCCACCATCCCCTCCACCCACCTGCTCCAATACACCCACCCACCATCCCCTCCACCCACCTGCTCCAATACACCCACCATCCCCTCCACACACCTGCTCCAATACACCCACCATCCCCTCCACACACCTGCTCCAATACACCCACCATCCCCTCCACACACCTGCTCCAATACACCCACCCACCATCCCCTCCACCCACCTGCTCCAATACACCCACCATCCCCTCCACACACCTGCTCCAATACACCCACCATCCCCTCCACACACCTGCTCCAATACACCCACCCACCTTCCCCTCCACACACCTGCTCCAATACACCCACCCACCTTCCCCTCCACACACCTGCTCCAATACACCCACCCACCATCCCCTCCACCCACCTGCTCCAATACACCCACCATCCCCTCCACACACCTGCTCCAATACACCCACCATCCCCTCCACACACCTGCTCCAATACACCCACCCACCATCCCCTCCACACACCTGCTCCAATACACCCACCCACCATCCCCTCCACCCACCTGCTCCAATACACCCACCCACCATCCCCTCCACACACCTGCTCCAATACACCCACCCACCTTCCCCTCCACACACCTGCTCCAATACACCCACCATCCCCTCCACACACCTGCTCCAATACACCCACCCACCATCCCCTCCACACACCTGCTCCAATACACCCACCCACCATCCCCTCCACACACCTGCTCCAATACACCCACCCACCATCCCCTCCACACACCTGCTCCAATACACCCACCCACCTTCCCCTCCACACACCTGCTCCAATACACCCACCCACCATCCCCTCCACACACCTGCTCCAATACACCCACCATCCCCTCCACACACCTGCTCCAATACACCCACCCACCATCCCCTCCACACACCTGCTCCAATACACCCACCCACCATCCCCTCCACCCACCTGCTCCAATACACCCACCCACCATCCCCTCCACCCACCTGCTCCAATACACCCACCCACCATCCCCTCCACCCACCTGCTCCAATACACCCACCCACCATCCCCTCCACACACCTGCTCCAATACACCCACCCACCTTCCCCTCCACACACCTGCTGTGGAGAGTGCCAGTGTAGAGGAGTTCACTCTCGCCGCTGGGCCCGGGCTACGAGCTACGGGCTCGTCTCCCGGCTGCAGTGTGTGTCTGCACATGCAGAACGGATCTTCTCTGGCTGTGATGAGGTCTTGACCTTCACAAAATATAAAACCCATTTCATATCCAGAGAAGATCTGGAATATCTATGTGTGTATGTGGACTGGATTTCTTCTGGCTGCGTTCGGCGTTGAAGCTCCCTGTAGAGGGCGCTGTGCTGAGGAGCTGACCTTGAGGAGGAGAGTTTGCCTGCCGCCTCCACCCTTGCAGGTTTGAAGTAGGCGCGGGAGCTGGGTGCTGTACGAGAGCCCTCAGAGGATGGAGCGGCGGAATGACTTTCCCTGAGTGACTCCATAATGCTCAGAGGCTCGTCTTCAAAGGAATAGACGACTCCGAGCTGGCAAATGGCCTCAGAGCTATTTCCTGTCCCTGAATTTCAAATAGGAGTTTATACGAGTGTACGGTCAGCTCTGGCCATTTGTGTCATTTTGTTATATTCACAGCATTTTTCTCTCTCTCTGTGTGTCTCTTGTATATCTGTCTCATCTCTGTTTCATCTCTGTCTCTCTCACTCTCTCTCTCGCCCCTCCCACTTTTCGTCTCTCGAAGGCTCTGACCATGGAGTCTATTTCACTGCCTCCTGACATGACATTTTTCAGCCCGACACTCAGTGCTGTGAGACAGCGTGTGAGATGAGCAGGTTACAGACAGGGACCATTAGGAGACATTAGCGGTTGACCCGGTGTGTTCAGTCACCCCGCGCTGCGTTTGGTCCTCGTGTACTTTTCATATTCGCTCCCATTTCACCGCCGTGCGATTCCCGCAGCTCCCCCGGGTGGCTGCGTGCCAAGCCGCAGGGCCGTGTGCCGGATCCATCCGGCATGCCGTCCCCAGAGCCGAGAGGATGCTCGCGCGGGGCGGCATGCGTTCGGTGCCGCGTGAAAGCATTATTGCATAACTAACAGCGTAACTAACAGCCAATCAGCAGCCTGCCTGCACCCAGCTACACGTGCCAATGGCGATGCAGTCGTCGGTCGAGCGTGCTGATGGCCGCCCGTGTTTAACCCCTAGCGGGCCGCCGCGTATGTCTGAAGCTGTATGTCTCATTAAGTCTTCCATAATGACTAATCACAGCTATTCAGACCCAAACTAATCCCAGCTGTTTGATCCCTGCCTCTGGCTCGGCACAGTTATTTGTGTATCTGTTATTTGAGTTTTATTTGAGTGTTGACTGTTGAGTGTTTTGAGTGTCTGCTCTGTAGCCATGTACGGCCTTCATGATCACTCTACCAGCATGGGGATCTCTTTTGCATGCCTTATAGTTGAAGCTCATTAAGGGTGTGTTTATACTTTCAGCTCGGTTCCCTCGGTCTGCACTAAACAAGATGATGCGTTTCATTTTAGTTCTGCTTTGAGTTCACACACAAATTTACATTCAAACGGAAATAAGAAACCCAGAGTGATGCATGGCACCAGAGGTGTCAATTCCAGGTTCAGAAAGTAAAAGTCCTCACCAGGATTTTGCTCAAGCTTGCTAGATCTTCTAATTAGTGCAATCCAGGTAAAATTAGTGGAATAAACACAGTCCAGGAAGCCTGAGCAAAATCCTGGTGAGGACTTTTACTTTCTGAACCTGGAATTGACACCTCTGCATGGCGCACATCCCGTATAGAACAGTGCACCGCTCTGCGCTGAATGTTCTCATGGCCGTTGAGTACCTGGTGGGATTTTTACCAAGGGGAAACGCAGCAAGAGGTGGTACCATAGTCAAAACGGAGACTGCGCTGCACATGCCATAGAAGGTGGGAAGAGAAGAGGCTTCTGGTGCTGTATGATGTACTGAGCTGGAATGGAAAACAGTACTCTGTTCTCTCACAGCCGGTTTAGTGTCTCATCCTGTGACATCGCAAGTCGAGACGTTTGGTTCGTTTAGATGCCTTTGGTTCATATTGTGTTCATACTTGAAACGAACCGCATTTGTTTACGAACAGACCAAAAACCCACCTGCTCGGGCTGGCCCCCACCTGCTTATTTGGTGTGAACCAGACTTCAGAAGAAAGCAGTCGCACTTATTCTAACAAACTGCATTAATAGAGCAGTCACACCAGTGTTCATTTTAATCAAACAAAAGCTGAACAGTATAAACACCCTCAGAGACCAGCTCTGTGTGTGTGCATTGAGGTGTTCCTGGTGGAGAGGTTTTGTGTATTTGGGACTTAATTGTATATATCTGTGAGCTGAGACAGTGCTAGAGGGGTGTGGCTTTATGGGCAGGGCTTCAGTCTCTCAGTCTCTTCCTCTCATACAAATGTGCGCACACACACACACACACGCACGCACAAAACACTGCACCGCTGCAACCTGACACTTTTTGTGTGCAGCATATGTTCTGTTGGCATGGCAACTGTCTCCCTATATCAGGTTGCCATGCCAACCTGATATAGGGAGATGGCTGGCTTTTCCCCCGTGGTGCAGTACGAAGAGGTTCACACCGTCCAGGAGTGACTGACACGAGCTCCCTTACACAGTAACCCACAGAGTGAGGAAGTGTTAACGAGGGGCCCTGCACATGCAGCCCGACCAGCCAGAAGGGCTTTACACCTGAACCTGCACTGCTGTGACAGGACCAGCTGTCCGAGGTGCTGACGGAACCGGTCCTGCGCTCGGGGCAGTGCACGGGAGTCCCGCAGCATGAGGCGGGAGGATTGCAGGGCCCCTAACCCTAATGAAGTGCTGCTTCCCCGCGGTGCGGTGGGCGGGGCTGCGGAGAGGTGTTGGGCTGCGGAGAGGTGTTGGGCTGCGGAGAGGTGTTGGGCTGCGGAGAGGTGTAGGGCTGCGGAGAGGTGTTGGGCTGCGGAGAGGTGTAGGGCTGCGGAGAGGTGTAGGGCTGCGGAGAGGTGTTGGGCTGCGGAGAGGTGTTGGGCTGCGGAGAGGTGTAGGGCTGCCTAGAGGTGTTGGGCTGCGGAGAGGTGTTGGGCTGCGGAGAGGTGTTGGGCTGCGGAGAGGTGTTGGGCTGCTTAGAGGTGTTGGGCTGCTTAGAGGTGTTGGGCTGCGGAGAGGTGTTGGGCTGCGGAGAGGTGTTGGGCTGCGGAGAGGTGTAGGGCTGCGGAGAGGTGTAGGGCTGCGGAGAGGTGTAGGGCTGCTTAGAGGTGTTGGGCTGCTTAGAGGTGTTGGGCTGCGGAGAGGTGTTGGGCTGCTTAGAGGTGTTGGGCTGCGGAGAGGTGTTGGGCTCTCTCTCTGCGCAGGTTTGTGAAGGCTATTGCGCGTTATCTCCCAGCTGAGGCATTTACTGCCACCCCGAGCGAGATGCCGCGCCACTAATGGAACAATCTTGGAGGAAGCACATTTGAGATAAAGAGAGCAGAGCGGAGGGAGGGAGGAAGGGTGATGGGGGAGAGAGAGAGGGAGAGAGAGAGAGAGATTGCATGCAGGAAATAACCAAAAACATGAGAGAGAATCTCTCTGTTTGCTTGGGGAGGTGAGGGGGAGAGGGAGACAGGCAGTGGGACAGACGGGGCTGCAAATGGAGGAAGGCTGCAGAGAGGGAAACCCTGGCTCTTCTCCACGCTGGTACAGAACCTCACACTGAAGCCAGGAGGACGTCAGACAGCTTGGCCACATCTGTATGTTCCTCAGATCTCCTTTCCTGTTCTTTTTTTAATACTCATCCATTTAAAAAACTTCCAAAAGTTGCAAACCTGCTCTCAGGAGGAGAGAGGTTTTATGGATCTGTCTCTCTGTCTCTGTCTCTGTCTCTGTCTCTCTCTCTCTCTCTCTCTCTCTCTCTCTCTCTCTCACTCTCACTCTCACTCTCTGCATTGAGAGAGGCCTTGTGGTTCCGTTTGCTTTGTGTGGTGCGTGTGCAGATGTGTGTACTTGTGTGTGTGGGTGCGTGTGTTGTCCTGATTTATTCCTGCTACTACTGAACACGTCATTTTGCTCTCGGTTCCCCTGCGTCCTCCAGTTTCCTCTGTTCTGAGAAAGGAGGACAGGAGGAGATTTAGAGCCCACTCCCTACTCCCGCCATCCCCCTCCGCCCCCACAATAGCCCCCACACACAGCTCTGCTCTGGGTGGGGGAGAGTCCCAGCCTGGGGAGTGTGGGGGTTTGGACTCTCATGCCTTCACTGTGCCTTCTCAATAAGGCCTAATGGTTCTTTCATTGTCTTTGCTAGGAAATCAAACGTGGAAGAAAATTAGTTTACAGGAGCGTTCTTGCAGTAACAATCCAGAGCAATCCGGAACAGTGATGGGGATTTGTGTGTGTGTTGTGAGTGTGTAACAGTGATGGGGATTTGTGTGTGTGTTGTGAGTGTGTAACAGTGATGGGGATTTGTGTGTGTGTGTGTTGTGAGTGTGTAACAGTGATGGGGATTCGTGTGTGTGTGTGTTGTGAGTGTGTAACAGTGATGGGGATTCGTGTGTGTGTGTGTTGTGAGTGTGTAACAGTGATGGGGATTCGTGTGTGTTGTGAGTGTGTAACAGTGATGGGGATTTGGGTGGGTGTGTGTGTGTGTGTTGTGAGTGTGTAACAATGATGGGGATTCGTGTGTGTGTGTGTTGTGAGTGTGTAACAGTGATGGGGATTCGTGTGTGTGTGTGTGTTGTGAGTGTGTAACAGTGATGGGGATTCGTGTGTGTGTGTGTGTGTTGTGAGTGTGTAACAGTGATGGGGATTCGTGTGTGTGTGTGTGTGTTGTGAGTGTGTAACAGTGATGGGGATTCGTGTGTGTGTGTTGAGTGTGTAACAGTGATGGGGATTCGTGTGTGTGTTGTGAGTGTGTAACAGTGATGGGGATTAGTGTGTGTGTGTTGTGAGTGTGTAACAGTGATGGGGATTTGTGTGTGTGTGTTGTGAGTGTGTAACAGTGATGGGGATTCGTGTGTGTGTGTGTTGTGAGTGTGTAACAGTGATGGGGATTCGTGTGTGTGTGTGTTGTGAGTGTGTAACAGTGATGGGGATTCGTGTGTGTGTGTGTTGTGAGTGTGTAACAGTGATGGGGATTCGTGTGTGTGTGTTGTGAGTGTGTAACAGTGATGGGGATTCGTGTGTGTGTGTGTTGTGAGTGTGTAACAGTGATGGGGATTCGTGTGTGTGTGTGTTGTGAGTGTGTAACAGTGATGGGGATTCGTGTGTGTGTGTGTTGTGAGTGTGTAACAATGATGGGGATTCGTGTGTGTGTGTGTTGTGAGTGTGTAACAGTGATGGGGATTCGTGTGTGTTTTGTGAGTGTGTAACAGTGATGGGGATTCGTGTGTGTTTTGTGAGTGTGTAACAGTGATGGGGATTCGTGTGTGTTTTGTGAGTGTGTAACAGTGATGGGGATTCGTGTGTGTTGTGAGTGTGTAACAGTGATGGGGATTCGTGTGTGTATGTTGTGAGTGTGTAACAGTGATGGGGATTCGTGTGTGTTGTGAGTGTGTAACAGTGATGGGGATTCGTGTGTGTATGTTGTGAGTGTGTAACAGTGATGGGGATTCGTGTGTGTTGTGAGTGTGTAACAGTGATGGGGATTTGTGTGTGTGTGTTGTGAGTGTGTAACAGTGATGGGGATTCGTGTGTGTGTTGTGAGTGTGTAACAGTGATGGGGATTCGTGTGTGTGTGTGTGTGTGTTGTGAGTGTGTAACAGTGATGGGGATTCGTGTGTGTGTGTGTGTTGTGAGTGTGTAACAGTGATGGGGATTCGTGTGTGTGTGTGTGTGTGTGTTGTGAGTGTGTAACAGTGATGGGGATTCGTGTGTGTGTGTGTGTTGTGAGTGTGTAACAGTGATGGGGATTCGTGTGTGTGTGTGTGTGTGTGTTGTGAGTGTGTAACAGTGATGGGGATTCGTGTGTGTGTTGTGAGTGTGTAACAGTGATGGGGATTAGTGTGTGTGTGTGTGTGTGTGTGTGTGTGTGTTGTGAGTGTGTAACAGTGATGGGGATTCGTGTGTGTGTGTGTTGTGAGTGTGTAACAGTGATGGGGATTCGTGTGTGTGTGTGTTGAGTGTGTAACAGTGATGGGGATTCGTGTGTGTGTGTGTTGTGAGTGTGTAACAGTGATGGGGATTCGTGTGTGTGTGTTGTGAGTGTGTAACAGTGATGGGGATTCGTGTGTGTGTGTTGTGAGTGTGTAACAATGATGGGGATTCGTGTGTGTGTGTGTTGTGAGTGTGTAACAGTGATGGGGATTCATGTGTGTGTGTGTTGTGAGTGTGTAACAGTGATGGGGATTCGTGTGTGTGTTGTGAGTGTGTAACAGTGATGGGGATTCGTGTGTGTGTGTGTGTTGTGAGTGTGTAACAGTGATGGGGATTCGTGTGTGTGTGTGTTGTGAGTGTGTAACAGTGATGGGGATTTGTGTGTGTGTGTGTGTTGTGAGTGTGTAACAGTGATGGGGATTCGTGTGTGTGTGTGTGTTGTGAGTGTGTAACAGTGATGGGGATTCGTGTGTGTGTGTGTGTTGTGAGTGTGTAACAGTGATGGGGATTCGTGTATGTGTGTGTGTGTGTGTTGTGAGTGTGTAACAGTGATGGGGATTCGTGTGTGTGTTGTGAGTGTGTAACAGTGATGGGGATTAGTGTGTGTGTGTGTGTGTGTTGTGAGTGTGTAACAGTGATGGGGATTCGTGTGTGTGTGTGTGTGTGTTGTGAGTGTGTAACAGTGATGGGGATTCGTGTGTGTGTGTGTGTTGAGTGTGTAACAGTGATGGGGATTCGTGTGTGTGTGTGTTGTGAGTGTGTAACAGTGATGGGGATTCGTGTGTGTGTGTTGTGAGTGTGTAACAGTGATGGGGATTCGTGTGTGTGTGTTGTGAGTGTGTAACAATGATGGGGATTCGTGTGTGTGTGTGTTGTGAGTGTGTAACAGTGATGGGGATTCATGTGTGTTGTGAGTGTGTAACAGTGATGGGGATTCGTGTGTGTTGTGAGTGTGTAACAGTGATGGGGATTTGTGTGTGTATGTTGTGAGTGTGTAACAGTGATGGGGATTCGTGTGTGTTGTGAGTGTGTAACAGTGATGGGGATTTGTGTGTGTGTGTTGTGAGTGTTACAGTGATGGGGATTCGTGTGTGTTGTGAGTGTGTAACAGTGATGGGGATTTGTGTGTGTGTGTTGTGAGTGTGTAACAGTGATGGGGATTCGTGTGTGTGTGTGTTGTGAGTGTGTAACAGTGATGGGGATTCGTGTGTGTGTGTGTTGTGAGTGTGTAACAGTGATGGGGATTCGTGTGTGTTGTGAGTGTGTAACAGTGATGGGGATTCGTGTGTGTTGTGAGTGTGTAACAGTGATGGGGATTCGTGTGTGTGTGTGTGTTGTGAGTGTGTAACAGTGATGGGGATTCGTGTGTGTGTGTGTTGTGAGTGTGTAACAGTGATGAGGATTCGTGTGTGTGCCATTCTGCAGTTTATGATCCGTGTCATTGAGGCTAACCGTTCACCCACGCCACAACACAAACCTGAGCCTGTCCGCGTTAGACATGTTGTTTATGATCCTGCTTCACAGACTGGTAATCTGTGTGGATTAATCGTCTTTATTGACATGAAGACCAAGGCAAATTCATCTCTCTGGTTGTTTTATCTTGGTACTTTATCTGCTGGCCAGGAACTCCAGACTTCTCGTAGCCTGCTAGCGTCGGTGCTGTTGGTCTTCTTCAGTGTCTGTGTTCTGACTGACACCAGCGTATTTCCCCTAGCAGCAGCCTTCAGGCCTGCGGGCTGCTCACGGGCTGGAGCCTGTGATGAGTGGTGGAGCACTGAAGCCTTGTAGGGATGTGTGGTGATGTGTAGTGTTGTGTGGTGATGTGTAGTGTTGTGTGGTGATGTGTAGTGTTGTGTGGTGATGTGTAGTGTTGTGTGGTGATGTGTAGTGTTGTGTGGTGATGTGTAGTGTTGTGTGGTGATGTGTAGTGTTGTGTGGTGATATGTAGTGATGTGTAGTGTTGTGTGAGACTAGTGTTGTGATGTGTTGTGTGGTGATATGTAGTGATGCGTAGTGTTGTGTGAGACTGTAGTGTTGTGATGTGTAGTGTTGTGTGAGACTAGTGTTGTGTGGTGATATGTAGTGATGCGTAGTGTTGTGTGAGACTGTGTAGTGTTGTGATGTGTAGTGTTGTGAGACTGTTGTGATGTGGTGATGTGTAGTGTTGTGTGAGACTGTGTAGTGTTGTGATGTGTAGTGTTGTGAGACTGTTGTGATGTGGTGATGTGTAGTGTTGTGTGAGACTCTATAGTGTTGTGATGTGTAGTGTTGTGTGAGACTAGTGTTGTGATGTGCTGTGTGGTGATGTGTAGTGTTGTGTGAGACTGTTGTGATGTGTAGTGATGTGTTGTGATGTGTAGTCTTGTGTGGTGATGTGTAGTCTTGTGTGAGACTAGTGTTGTGATGTGTAGTCTTGTGTGGTGATGTGTAGTCTTGTGTGAGACTAGTGTTGTGATGTGTTGTGTTGTGTTCTTCAGGACAAGAAGAGATGCCACATATTTGTATCCATGGTCTTGCCACAACTTCACTGATCCAACAATCAACAGTAAAATAGTCACTAAACTCGGCATAATAATAATAATAATATTATAATATTGAACATAATATGAACATAATAATCACAGATCTGGGATCTAATTAATTCCAAAAAATATATACATACACTGAATCAAAATATCAAATTAGCAAAAATCCATAACCTTAAATCAGGTTTTCTGCCAGCTGACAAAAGGAAAAAACAATCAAAAGTAATAAAGAGAAAACTAGAGAAAAAACTCTTTTGAACAAATGTTGATTTGACAAACAAGTTTTAGCAGCATAAAGACTGCAGCTATGTTAGCTGATAATCAGTACATTAGCCCCCAAAAGAACCTAGTAGTTGTAGGAAATGTAGTTGTTTCTTTACATTTGAAGTGGTTAAGAAATCAATGGGATCCTATGGGAGGATGGGATGGGAGGGATGAATGAAAGTATAGTAGGGGTAGATCAACACGTAGCATCAGTATGAAGTCGAGTTTGGTGCTTGGGTTGAGCTGTTTACTTCTTTCACTCAGCTTGATAGCTATAACTTGGAAAGGGGAGCTGATGGAGTTATAAAATCGGGATTCTTATGGGAGGATGGAGGGATGAATAAAAGTGTAGAAGGTGTAGATAGACATCGACCATCTGTTTGAAATGCAGTTGGGTGACGGGACCCTAATAGTTCAATCAGTACAGCATCTTTAAGTTATTCTATCTGAAGGAGTTCTAGAATCAATGGATTCCTATGGGATGATGGAGGGATCAAAAAGAATGAATAAAGAATGAGTGGAGGAAAAAAAATGGATGTAATATTAGACCAGACTTCTATGTGTATTAATTTAGCCTATAGCAAATGAATCAATTAAAAAAATTATTAAAATCAGTGGGTGAAAAGTGAGGGATATAAAAGAAGTGATGAAAAAGTGATAGAGATATGAAAACTGGATGTATTACTCCGCATTCATACATATGTACACAGGAACGTTGTGTAAAGTCTAAAGCCATCTCTTTAGTGTCAACGGTAGTCTACCATCTCTGTAGCGTCAACGGTAGTCTACCATCTCTGTTGCGTCAACGGTAGTCTACCCTCTCTGTAGCGTCAACGGTAGTCTACCATCTCTGTAGTGTCAACGGTAGTCTACCCTCTCTGTTGCGTCAACGGTAGTCTACCCTCTCTGTAGCGTCAACGGTAGTCTACCCTCTCTGTAGCGTCAACGGTAGTCTACCCTCTCTGTAGCGTCAACGGTAGTCTACCCTCTCTGTAGCGTCAACGGTACTCTACCGTCTCTGTAGCGTAACCACCATCTCTGTACTGTACTGAATACTAGTTCATAATTGAACATACTGAATTATATATTGACTTAAAGTCAAACTGAATTCTTGCTGACAACAGAAGAACAGATTTTTTTGTTCAGAGACTGCAGGTGCATCAAGGTTGTGCTCTGTCCCCACATTCTTCAATATTTACATCACATTGGCAACAAATATTGAATATCATTACGCTTGGGTATGGATAAAAAAAAGATTCCTTTTGTATGCAGACAAAACAAACTATAACTATATATCTAGACATTAACATCAACAAAACAAAAATGATGGTTTTTACAAAGAAGTACCATAATTTCACAGAAATTCCACTTTAGCTTCAGGGGCCCCACATTAGCATATTGTGGATTATACCTGTCTAGGGGTAGTGATCCTAAAACAAAGCAAGAAAGTTGTCTTATATTACTAAAAGAGCATTCATTAAGTCACTAATTCATTAATACAGTTTTTATGGTTCACAAATTATTAGGAACTGCACAAAACGACCTTAAAAATATGTCACAAATATAGCAGATCTGGCATGCAAAGAGCAGCACACTTCCTTTCTCTCCCGCCATACATCTGAATATCTTAGAACTTTTCCACCAATGAGGAACCAGAACCAAAATAAACAGGTTCTATAACCCTAAAAGCTCTGCAGGTTCTTCAGTATGAGCCGTGATGCCATGCAGGAGGTACGTCAAGTTCTCCAGCATGTTGTGTTGTGTTAACGGACCAGCAAACCAGATGACGGGGGCGCTGACTTCAGCTCCAGCGATGCTGTGTATATGTTTTATTTACTCTAGGTATGCTGCCGGGCTGAGAGGGAGCCAGGCAGGGGAGAGACGGGGAGAAGGTTAAAGAGAAACCGAGATGGAGACGGAGAGTTGTAGTGCAGGTCCGCGCCTGCTGCGCTGTGCTCCTGAAGCACTCGTGGAAGTGAAGCTGCCCCCACGCCGCTCAATTCAAGAGCAGAAAAACAGCAGGTGCAGTTGGAGAGGCCGCATGCGTCGCCAACAGAAACGAGACCATGAAATTAATTAGAGCACCAATCAAGGCATATATTAATAAATAACAGCGGCCCATGTAATCAGATTAATTTGTGGAGACGGAGACATCATCTCACACTTCTTCTGCACGGCCTTCTTCTCCGTCACTCCCTGTTATGTTCCCTGACACTCTGATTAGCAGGTTGGGTTGGATGTGTTCCAGCCGAAGGGCTCTTAATCGTGCTTATTGTGCATCTGAGCCCCAACCATGGAGAAGCACAAACAAACTCTACACGCTCGCCACACACACACACACACACACACACACACACACACACACACACACTTGCCACATAAAGTTTCAAGGTTTGCAGCTTATGATGTGTCCTTTGCACTAACTCTGGAGTGGCTCCTTGACGGCTTGTGATTGGCTCATCAGGACTTTCCCCTGAGACAGAGAGATGGTTCTCCAGTAGTGACGGGGCCCTTCCAGAGGCCGTGAGACAGGGAGATGGTTCTCCAGTAGTGACGGACCACCTCCAGAGACCATGAGACAGGGAGATGATTCTCCAGTAGTGACTGAGCCCTTCCAGAGACCATGAGACAGGGAGATGGTTCTCCAGTAGTGACGGGGCCCTTCCAGAGGTCGTGAGACAGGGAGATGGTTCTCCAGTAGTGACGGGGCCCTTCCAGAGGTCGTGAGACAGGGAGATGATTCTCCAGTAGTGACTGAGCCCTTCCAGAGGTCGTGAGACAGGGAGATGGTTCTCCAGTAGTGACGGACCACCTCCAGAGACCATGAGACAGGGAGATGATTCTCCAGTAGTGACTGAGCCCTTCCAGAGGTCGTGAGACAGGGAGATGGTTCTCCAGTAGTGACGGACCACCTCCAGAGACCATGAGACAGGGAGATGATTCTCCAGTAGTGACTGAGCCCTTCCAGAGGTCGTGAGACAGGGAGATGGTTCTCCAGTAGTGACTGAGCCCTTCCAGAGGTCGTGAGACAGGGAGATGGTTCTCCAGTAGTGACGGGGCCCTTCCAGAGGCCGTGAGACAGGGAGATGGTTCTCCAGTAGTGACGAAGCATGCTTGCTTGCGTGTGTGTGGTGTGTGTGGCTGATTTTAAGCATGCTACCATGAAGTATTGATCAGGCATTAAAGAGCAAATTTGATGTTTTTTTAATCTCCCGAATCACATTGTGGCTTGAGAGAGTGAAACGACACTGTCACCTCATCATTGTGCTCCTGTGTGGCTGTTAATCTGCCGAGGCTGAACAGTGGTGGTGCAGCATAATCCCATCACTTCCCTAATGGGCTCACGAATGAGCTTCACCTTCAAAGATCTGTTTCATTACAGTCTGTCATGAAGAATTACATTCAGCTTCAAAACTCTTCACCTGTGGGATGACCTGAACACCTTCGCAGAGACCAGACTGTCCTGCTCAGCGGTCTTAAGTGTAGAGAACGAGGAAGGGGCCTGCGGGTCAGTAATTAGGTCATGGTTGTGTTAAACATGAGAGAGGCTCTGCCAGGGGCGAGTCAAGGCGGTGTGGACATGAGGGTTAGGGACTGGAGGAGGGACCAGAGACAGAGGTACAGTCACTGCAGCCACACTGTGAAGGCAGTTTGATTAAATGCTCGTTTAGTTAGTTAGAGATGGAGCCAATTAGCACACGCTCAGCTTCTCAAAAAAAAAAAAAACAACATAAAACAAATAATTGTCTTTTTAGTAGGGAGAATCTCAGTAAGTCATCAGCATATGAATATTGAATGAGTTACCAGTTTAATAGGTTATGCAAACTGTACATTCCAATGAGTTACACATTACATGACTAGTCTGTGTGGTACAAATCAGGCAGACTAGCTGTTGAAGTAGATGGTGTGTGTGTGTGTGTGTGTGTGTGTGTGTGTGTGTGTGTGTGTGTGTGTGTGTGTGTGTGTGTGTGTGTGTGTGTGTGTGTGTGTGTGTGTGTGTGTGTGTGTGTGTGTGTGTGTGTGTGTGTGTGTTCGTTCAGAGTAGGCCATAGAGCTGTGTGTAATCAGACCTGTGTGCAGCAGTAGTGCTCTCTGTCTGATTAATGAAGCTGTTTATTCTTCACCTCATCAGGCACTAGGAGCACACACACACACACACAGAGCACTAGGAGGACACACACAGCTTCACACAGGGAGAGGGGCTTCATGTCCTCACATGCCGCATCACAACCCAAACCACAACACACATTCATAGGCTGTTCCACTCCCCCCACACGGTGCAGCACATTCTAGCATTTAGATTTCATCCCAGTCGCAAACCACAAATAGCTAGCTGTTAAACATTGCTACCAGCAATCTAATAACTTTGTATTAGTTAGCCTGCAGGAAAATCTAAAAGGCCTTGTAAGTTCAGTGAGTCATCTGAAAGGAAATTTGTAGCTCTGCTGAGGACTGTGTCTTTTTGCCTGTACATTATAAAACAGTACAGACAGCTTACCTCACCAGAAGAGTTCTGAACATGCCCCTCAGTATGAGAGAGCCCTGGCCACCCATTAGTTGTCCAACATAACCCAGTCTTATTCCTAGTCTCCTGTCTCCTAGTCTCTCTCTCTCTCTCTCTCTCTCTCTGTCCCTCTCTCACTCCTCCCTAGGCACTATAGACAATGCTGAACAGATTTTGTGAAATGGCATATGCTGCATCAAAAGTATATCATGTTCTACTTTGCTTGAAGCACTTCGATTCATCTTTCAAAAAGACAAAGCCATTCATCGTCCGCTATCTTGCCTATATCGTCCCTTCAGTACCGACGTGTCCGACGCTTTTTCAGGAGATCTGTTCTCGTACGCAGGACAATCTTACCTGCACCAAACTGCCAGCCAAGCAGGACCAGCGGGACCAGGACTGCAGCAACTGCATATGAACCGTGAAGGGTCAGATCAAATCTCACCCTAAATCACATTAAACATGGGAGAGGAGACAAAGGCCACTAATGCAGTAACACAGTAACACATTCTCTTTGGACTACAACCTTGTTATAATATGACGTGCAGAAGAATACTACTCGTGTAGTAAGAAGTGAAAATGTGTGGACATAAAATACCGCTTGTGCAACATGTACAATCTAGGAATGAGTGTCAGGTGGTGTTGAGTAGTTTGTCGGTCACTTGGATTGTGTTTGGGTGATCCAGTAAAGTTCAGTTTCTCACTTGTTCTTATATCTTTGTCATAGAATGGAGTCTTATAGAATGATGTCTTAGGAAGTTAGGAAACAAAGCAGTCTTTTGCTCTGCAGAAGAACTCCATTCAGTCCTCTGAGTCGCTCTCTTCACTGCTCCTGTCTGTCTAACTCGCCGTGCAGCGGAGTGTGACACCAGAATGATGGGGTGAGAGGGGGGAGATAGAGGACAAGAGAATTGGGGAAAGATAGAGGAGGGGAGAGATGGAGGAGGAATGGAAGGGGAGGATGGAAAGAGAGGGAGATGGGGGGGGGGAGTCAGTAAGACTGACAATGAAGCCAACACAGATGCTGGGCTAGACCTGCAGACAGCAGCCCTTCCCCTCTGCTTGATGGTAATGGGTTTCCTCATCAGTGCAGTGCTGATCGCTTCTGCACAACCCCCCCACCCGTCAGCACCGCGAGGCTGCAGAAACTCCTTCACTCGCTCTGAATTCATAATGATCCTTCTCTCTCTCTCTCTCTCTCTCTCTCTCTCTCTCTCTCTCCCTCTTTCTCTCCCTCCCCACTGCCTATGTTTCTTTCTCTTTTTCAGATTTGTTCCTCAGCACGGAGAACAATTCAGTATTGGAATTTGAGACATGGATCAATACGGTAGGCTTCACTTGCAACTCCCTACTTGTCCCTTGTCCCAACTTCTACCTGCACCTAACACCTGTTTCTAACTCTGCCTTCCTCCACTTGGTTGTACTTCCCTGTATTTCACTCTACTGGGCTGTTCACTTTACCTGTACCTCCTTCTACCTGTACCTATTTCTACTTATACCTGTGTCTACTTGCCTCTAACTACTGTGTACCTCCCTGTACCTCACTGTCTACCTCTACCTCCCTGTACCTCACTCTGCCTCTACCTCTCTGTACCTCAATCTGTCTGCCTCTACCTCCCTGTACCTCACTGTCTACCTCTCTGTACCTCACTCTGTCTGCCTCTACCTCTCTGTACCTCACTCTGTCTGCCTCTACCTCCCTGAACCTCACTCTGCCTCTACCTCTCTGTACCTCAATCTGTCTACCTCTACCTCCCTGTACCTCACTATCTGCCTCTACCTCTCTGTACCTCACTCTGTCTGCCTCTACCTCCCTGTACCTCACTATCTGCCTCTACCTCCCTGTACCTCACTGTTTACCTCTACCTCCCTGTACCTCACTCTGTCTGCCTCTACCTCCTTGTACCTCACTCTGTCTGCTTCTACCTCTCTGTACCTCAATCTGTCTGCCTCTACCTCCCTGTACCTCACTGTCTACCTCTACCTCCCTGTACCTCACTGTCTACCTCTACCTCTCTGTACCTCAATATGTCTACCTCTACCTCCCTGTAACTCACTATCTGCCTCTACCTCTCTGTACCTCACTCTGTCTGCCTCTACCTCCCTGTACCTCACTCTGTCTGCCTCTACCTCCCTGTACCTCACTATCTGCCTCTACCTCCCTGTACCTCACTGTCTACCTCTACCTCCCTGTACCTCACTCTGTCTGCCTCTACCTCCCTGTACCTCACTCTGTCTGCCTCTGCCTCCCTGTACCTCACTCTGTCTGCCTCTGCCTCTACCTCCCTGTACCTCACTCTGTCTGCCTCTGCCTCCCTGTACCTCACTCTGTCTGCCTCTACCTCTCTGTACCTCACTCTGTCTGCCTCTACCTCCCTGTGCCTCACTGTCTGCCTCTACCTCCCTGTGCCTCACTGTCTGCCTCTACCTCCCAGTACCTCACTATATGCCTCTACCTCTCTGTACCTCAATCCGTCTGCCTCTACCTCTCTGTACCTCACTCTGTCTTCCTCTACCTCCTTGTACCTCACTCTGTCTGCCTCTACCTCTCTGTATCTCACTCTGTCTGCCTCTACCTCTCTGTACCTCAATCCGTCTGCCTCTACCTCTCTGTACCTCAATCCGTCTGCCTCTACCTCTCTGTACCTCAATCCGTCTGCCTCTACCTCTCTGTGCCTCACTCTGTCTGCTTCTACCTGCCTGTATCCAACTCTGCCTCTGTGTACGTGTACCTAGCTGTATGTACCGTGAGGTAAATAAGTATTTGATAAATACTTGCAGCAGTAACACACACACAAATTTTTGATTTCCAGATTTTTTTAGATTATGTCTCTTACAGTGGACCTGCACCTAAGATGAACATTTCAGACCCTCCATGATTTCTAAGTGGAAGAACTTGCAAAGTCGTAGGGTGTTCAAATTCTTATTTTACTCACTCTACTAGACTTTCATTTTAGGGCCAGAGTCTGTAAGGCTTTAATAAAACAGCCATTTATGCCTGGAATGCAGTCAACAGATTTATGTTGGTAGATTTATGTAATTTTGAGACTTGAGTAGAATGGAGCAGAGAGGGGAGAGATGGAGGAGACGTAAGTGCAGTGGTACACGGAGACCACGTCTCCAGCGGGACGAGGAGGAAACGAGACACGCACAACCGCAGGAGAAACAGCGGTGAGGAGGGAACTACACAGACTGACCCTGATGGCAGGTGGGGGTGGGGGTGGTGAGGGTGTCTCCGCAGCGTGTGAAAGGTCAGTGGTATTTAGGAAGCTGTAGTTATTCTCTGAGCTTCAGAGAAGCACAGAGAAAAACGAAGAACTTGGAGCAGAGTTCCTCCTGCTTAAAAAACTTCATCAGCACCATCATCATCATCTCATACTGAGAAAAAAGACGAAAAATAGGTTGACTGTAGTATTGAAGGGGAGTGACAAAACAGAAGCATGGGAGAAGAGGCAGAGAGATAGAAACAAAGAACTTGGAGCAGAATTCCTCCCACTTAAAAAACAGTTCATCATCATCATCACCATCTCATTCCGAGTAAGAAGAGAGGAAATCTAGATGGATGCAGCAGTGGTGAAGGAGAGAGTGAGAGAGAGAGTGAGTGAGAGAGAGAGTGAGTGAGAGAGAGAGAGAGAGAGAGAGTGAGAGAGAGAGAGAGAGAAAGAGAGTGAGAGAGAAAGAGAGTGAGAGAGAAAGAGAGAGAGTGTGGGGATGAGGCTAAAACTAAATATGGCAGTGATTACAGCGAGTCACAGGCCAGCCACTGTTCACGTCTGCACCAGCTGTTCTGGGCTGCTGCTCTGTGCCTGATCCATCTCTCATTTTGGGCACTGTGGGACTGGCTTGGGGGCGGGCTTAAATAAAGTGCTAACCAGCCTTGAATTTACTGTGTAGTTCTAAAACTACTGAACCCTCAGACTACACATGTAATTTATGCAGTTGTTGGTGCAGAGCAGTTTATGCAGTTAGTCGTACTTCAGTGGTCAGTGTTCTATAACTACATTTAGTGCAGACTTCAGATAACTTCACTGTAATCTTTACTGCACTCTTTAATGTAGTCTTTACAGTAGTGTTTAATGGTCTTTAATTGAGTTTTTGGTGGTCTTTAGTGTAGTTTTTTAGCATCTTTTAGAGGTCTTTTGTTCTTTGGTGGTGTTTGTCCTATTTTCTTTGGCCCGTAGTCATGTGGATTTGGACATAGAGCCATTTCTGAGTGAAGAGAGAAGTTCCTGCTGACAGCAGGCCTGGTCCATCTGAACAAACACTGATCCCTGTTGCTTGTATTCGTATAGCAGATAAACCCGTATTGCCAAGTGATGAAATGGATCTTCTGAAGTTTCTGGATCTTAAAGGATTCAAGAACTTTGATTAAACCACTGGATGGAGTTCAGCTTTCAAACCATAGGGGGTGGAAATAAAAAACCAAAGGTGAGTTGCATTGGCAGGGCGGCATGGCGAACACAGATCTGTTCTCAGGCCAACGGCTTCACCCGCCCTGCTTTTGCAATGAGTTGTACTGCTAAGCTTTCTTCATCAAGGCACTGTATCTGTAGTCTGCTCTAATGCGGTCGGCAGGACAGGGCAGTGCTGACGTTTGACCAGAGACAGATGACCTGGGTGTTGGCTGTCAGTTCTGTTTATACGAGGAGTACAGGAGCATCTGCAATAGTGCTGCATCTCAGGCAAGCTCAGCTCTGTTTAGCCTCTTAAACCTGCTCCGGGACGTCTCCCCTTAAACCTGCTCCGGGACGTCTCCCCTTAAACCTGCTCCGGGACGTCTCCCCTTAAACCTGCTCCGGGACGTCTCCCCTTTGACCTGCTCCGGGACGTCTCCCCTTTGACCTGCCCCGGGACGCCTCCCCTTTGACCTGCTCCGGGACGTCTCCCCTTTGACCTGCTCCGGGACGTCTCCCCTTTGACCTGCTCCGCGACGTCTCTTCTTTTCAAAACACTGAGCGCAGGGACTAACACACAGCACAGTCTGACATTCTGGATGCCCGTGATCTTATGCCTCCAGATAACATGGGGTCCAGCTCCCCGGGCTGTGCTACAGGACTGGAGAAACAGGGCATGGAGGAGTTCTAAGAACCTCCTACAAAAGCAGCTGTGGTTAAAGGGCGAGAAGCCTGGAGTGGACCCACAGATGTAGTGAACAGGATTAATGTTGTTCACATCTCACCTTAGGCTGCCTCACCAAAAAGCATCAGCACTCTCTCTCTCTCTCTCTCTCTCACACACACACACACACACGACCACACTTCATTCACCCACACATTCTATCTCTCTCTCTCTCACACACACTCACACACACACACTCTCTCTCTCTCACACACACACACACACACACACACACACACACACACACATACACACACAATATAGTGCTGCCTCTCTTGACCTGGCTTTTTTAATGGAATGCTAGTTAGTCACAACTGTGTGTGCTGCACACCCTGTTCTGCAGTCCATTTTAATTACCCTCTCCTTTCAGCACAAACACATGGAATCTCTTGTGAACAGCTGGGGAGCAGACCTTATGCAAAGCCTGTACTTTAATTATTCAGCATAATTCTAATTACTCTAAATCACCTCCACAGCTAGATGGCGCTGCTTCTGCTAAGCGGGCAAATGGGGGTAAACCCTGGGCTGTGTGCACTACCAGTGATCCCTCCACCCTCAGAAACACTAGTGTGGCAGGTCCAAGAGCCTGGGAAAACAGAAGGGCGATGCTCATCTCACACACACACACACACACACAGATTTATATGTACACATATGCATGCAGGGATACACACACTCAATTACAATGTATCCCATCTTAAATTAACACACGAATGAATTAACACACACACACAAATCTCCTTATTCAAATGTTCAGTCAGTGAGTTTTGGCATTTAAATACTCCATATGTGAGTCTTTTCAGACCCTTTCAATCAAACCAACATCCCATGCTTGCAGAAAACTACCAGCCAGACTCAATCATCTGATCGCTGATTATAGTCTGTAGGTTGTAGATTTCAGAGCTTACAGATTATAGACTGTTGCCATGATGGACTGTAGACTCCAGCATTGACAGACTGTATGTTTAGATTATAGGCCCACAGTGGCCTATACACTTCAGACTTATGTGGCTATAAATTGTAGACTGTAGAGGTGTCCTGGACAGGTGTTCTTGCCCCATGACGTTGCAGTGGAGTTGTCTTTAAAAGCATCTAGAGCAGGAGGAGTTCCTCAGCATGAGCTCAGAAGGACACGGGCAGCCGCAGACTTGACAGCTAACACAGAAGAACATCCCAGGATGTGTGGATATTCCTACACGTGTGTTCAGCCCTCGCTCACGTAAAAGAAAACAAGACGTGTTCTTACATGCGTGTTCAGTGATCTTTCACATAAAAGCACCCATCATTCAGACCGTAGCAGTAGAGTCTTTGCAAATTTGAAGTACAGCAGAATAGTTCTGGATTCTGCAGGAGGAACAATACCGTAAATATGTTTACGCACACAGAAACCCTGGCAGTGAGTGTTTCTGCACCTGGGAGCAGGTGCTTATGGGAATTCAGATTTTTCTAGTCCTGCTTCGCTGTGGCTGTGTCCGTTCATTAGGAAAGTGTCGTAGACGGAGATGTAAACTGAACCTTCCCCGTCTGTCTCCTCTCCACCGAACCACCCATGTCCGTGTTTAACAGCCCCTGGTACTGAGCACTCTCCTACATACACACACCACTCGTTCACACACTTTCACACGCTACACGTATGTACACATACACACCCATTCACACCACACACACACACACACACACACACACACACACACACACACACACACACCTCACATTCCCTTGCACTTCTGTCTGGCTCTTATCCGTTTTATTTAGTACAAGCTTGGCCAACGACCCCCTACTGACTGTCACATAAACAGGTGTTATCTGCACCTACGACACACGCTCACTGGAAGCAGCCCATAACACACGTCTCTCATAAAGAGAGCTTTTACGCCCGCTCTCTCGCCTTCTCTCTTGCTTCTGCTCAATTTCTCTTTCCAGAACATTCTCTTGCTCCCCCCCCCCCCTCTCTCTCTCTCTCTCTGCTCATTCTCCCTCTCTTCCTGCCTGTCAAACGGTGTGAGCTGAAGCTGTAAGACTCATCAAACATAATGAGGCCAATTACAGTCGTGCCATCGCAGGTCTGAGAGACCCGGCAGAGCTGGAGCAGGCGTGTGGGGTGCGTGACGCAGCTGCTGTGATTAGTCAGGCAGGAGTCTTTGGGCTGGGAGCGAGAGGACGAGGCGCTCTGGGGACAGTGGTTCTGGGGGACGGGACGGTGGAACGATTGGAGTTTGTTGTTGTGGGAGATCGACTGGCGCCCGGCCCTGATAGCACCCCCACTCTACCGGACATCTCTGCTGGAGCAGTGCTCAATAACGTTTAGCCACGTGTGTGTACACACCAAGCACTCTGACAGCCCAGCTGCACTGGAGCATAGATGTATCACTCTGTCCCTTCACCCTGTCCCTTCTTTGTTTGCGTCTTTCTCTGTGAATCTTCTCTCTGTTCATCGCTTCTCTGTCCATTACTCCCTCTCCATCTCTGTTTTCATTCTGTCCTCTCTCTGTCTAAATGTGTCTCTCTGTCCTCTCTCTGTCTAAATGTGTCTCTGTCCCCTCTCTGTCTAAATGTGTCTCTATGTCCCCTCTGTCTAAATGTGTCTCTATATCCTCTCTATGTATTAATGTGTCTCTCTGTCCTCTCTCTGTCTAAATGTGTCTCTCTGTCCCCTCTCTGTCTAAATGTGTCTCTCTGTCTAAATGTGTCTCTCTGTCTAAATGTGTCTCTCTGTCCCCTCTCTGTCTAAATGTGTCTCTATGTCCCCTCTCTGTCTAAATGTGTCTCTCTGTCTAAATGTGTCTCTCTGTCCCCTCTCTGTCTAAATGTGTCTCTATGTCCCCTCTCTGTCTAAATGTGTCTCTATGTCTAAATGTGTCTCTCTGTCCCCTCTCTGTCTAAATGTGTCTCTCTGTCTAAATCTTTCCCATCTCCCTTTGTGTATTTCTCCCCACCTCGTTCTCTTGGTTCTACCTATTTGTCTCTCTCCTCTCTGCCTCTCTGCCTCTCTCTCCTCTCTGCCTGTCTCTCTCCTCTCTGCCTCCTTATTTTCCTCTGTCCTGTCCTCTCCCAGCTCTGTTTGACGTGTGTGTTGGTGTGATTTGGACTATTGTCTCAGTGGTGTCAGCCCTTTGATCTACTCATAATTAAATCCATATGGGGCTGCAGCTGTCTGCTCTTTCCCTCAACTGGACAGACACTTGCTGTACATAATATTGCTCTCGTGTATGCATGTGTGTGTGCGTGTGTGTGTGTGCAGTGCCATTTGCCTAGATCTTCATTTGCCCTTTGCTCTTTTGACCATATGCCTGTGATTTTTGGCAGTTATGCCAAGGGAGCGTCTGCTCACTCATCACAGCTCTGATGCCACACACAGGCTCACATGGCTAAACTAGCCACGTAAAGTAGACCTGAGGGTGCTCACCGTGATGCCCTTCACCCCAACACACTTGTTCTTTTAATATAAATCTTTTCTGATTTATTTCTTTGGCAGGATGGGAGTTTTACCAGGAACTACTCTGTAGGGGCTCCAGAGAACAGCAAGAAGATCGGCCAGTCAGCCTTTGTAGACTTTGGTGAGTGTGCATGCTTGGGTGTGTGTTATGTTACTGTCTTAAGAATCATGGCTAAGATTTTGTCTCCAATGTTGGAATCCTACAGTAGCAGCCTTTTAGATTGGTTTCTATTAAATAAACAATGCTGCACAATGATACACAATGACACACAGTGACACACAATGCTACGCAAAGACACACAATGCTACGCAAAGACACACAATGCTACGCAAAGACACACAATGCTACACACAATGCTACACACAATGCTACACACAATGCTACACAATGCTACACACAATGCTACACAATGCTACACAATGCTACACAATGACACACAATGACACACAATGCTTCACAATGACACACAATGCTATACACAATGACACACAATGCTACACAATGCTCCAAGCATTCTTTCTTTGTCGCATATCTCCCCAGCACCACCATTCTGCCCACATCTGGGTTTTATTAAATTAATAAAGTAATGCTAGTTGGGTATCTGAAAAAGTCCCATTGAAACTGAATTCAGAATTCAGAAGTCGGAGGTGGTGACCTCCGTTGGTGGTATGTAGGACTAGGGTCTTCTCATGGCCAGTGAAGAGACTCTGTTCTACAGCATATGTGATTTCTCAGAAATATACAGATGTCACCATGTTTTTAAGAAACAAAATGGACGTTTTTTGTTCCGCCATAGAGGCAGCGTGACCTGACCTAAACAGCTGACGTGGTGTTGCCGTAGAGACAGTATGACATGTCACAAAATAACAAGCAGAACTGATAACTCATAATTAGCCATCAGATTTTCTCTCAAACTCACCCTGGATTACTGCGGAACTGCTGCTGTCAAGAAGGAATTGGGACAAAATGACTCGTGTCTTTTAGAATATAATATGCTTGGGATATTAACAGTATATCTGCTGATCTGTTTTCTCTGCCTCCCTCTCTCTCTCTCTCTCTCACTCTGTGTGTGTCTCTCTTTCTCTTACTCTGTGTCTGTCTCTCCCACATACTGTCTCTCTCAATCTCTCTCTATCTCTCACTCTGTCTCTCTTTTACTCTGTCTGTCTCTATCTCTCTCTCACTCTGTCTGTCTCTCCCTCCTTACCCTTTCTGTCTCCTGTTTGTCATCTATTTATTTCTGCAGCTGATATCTAGTGTTTTGGATGGTGGTGTTCTGAGTTGCTCTTGTAATCATTTACAGTTAAAGTGGAGTATAATACATTTTAGAGCCAGATTACATGTAAATTGACTAATGTTACCACTGCTGAAATATATCGATAAAATACATTATTACCATGGAACCCGGGGAGATGAGCATTGATTCTGTGGTGATTAATGTCCACTCAAGAGCCTGTTTGGCCTGCACGGCTGGTTCACACCACTGTGCGCTCCAGGAGAAACGCCACCGAACATAAAACAGAAGGTTGCAGCCCGAACAGGACCGATCTGCTCCTCTAATGTCCTGTTAACGGCTGCCCTGACGAGACTGCAGCAGCGTAGTTGTGTTATTCAGCGCACGGTCTGATGACAGTCGAGAGACGGCAGGGGGGTTTTAGGAGGGTGTTAGAGGTTTGAGTCAGAGCCTCCCTCTGCTAACACACACCAAGCACCTGAGACTTGACAATGCAAGCTGCTCGTGTGGAGGGTGTGGGGTGTGGAGGGTGTGGGATGTGGAGTGAGTGGGGTGTGGGATGTGGAGTGTGGGATGTTGTGTGGTGATTGACCTTCTTTCTTGTGTTGTGCAGCTGTTTGGAGAGTTTATTTATGCGTGCGTTGATCAGACTGTGTGTTTGCGCAAGGGGGAGGTCAGAAGCAACTGAATGGATTTGGCCTTGGACAGGCATACTGCACGAGTCAATAAAACACTCTGTCTCTGACACCTCTGACCTGCGCACTCACTAAGGTGTGTGTGTGTGTGTGTGTGTGTGTGTGTGTGTGTGTGTGTGTGTGTGTGTGTGTGTGTGAGCTTTAGAGACGGAAGAGAGTAAAAGAAAGGGTAAAGGTGGAGAGAGGGAGAGCAGGAGTGATATGGAGTGAGGGAGAGAAAGTAGAGTGAGTAGAAGAGAGAGAGAGAGGGGGAGCGAGAGAGAGAGAGCACAGCGGACAGTGTGGTTTAAGGTGATGAATGGAGGTGGTGATGTTTTGAGACGTGTGTGGGAGAGAAGTGTGTGTGTACTCTTGGTTTGGTCGATACTGTCCACACACACACAGATGAGGATTTATTAAACATGAAGGCATTGGTGCAGACCTGTTCCTCCCACACCAGCACAAAAACCCTTACAGCATTTGAAGACATTGAACTTGTGCGTGTGTGTGTGTGTGTGTGTGTGTGTGTGTGTGTGTGTGTTCTTTTAACCCATCTTTCCATCTTCTATTACTGATGTTTCATTCTCTCTCTCTGTGTTTAATGACTCTTGAAGTTACATTATCGCCAAAACAAATTAACATACATTTTTACAAATATTCACCATTTACAAAATCCATGAGCAGTCCAACTCCTACAGTCCAGTCCAAGACTGAGAGGACACCACGAACTCTGCTGCTTAAGGGATCAGTCCACTCTCCTCTCCATAGATTCAGCCCAGGTTTTCTTTATTACCACAGTCTACAAACTCGGAGTTTAGGAGTGTGTTTATGGGGAGAAACATTTGTGAGGTCACATACTGATGTTGGACAAGAAGGCCTGGCTCTCAGTCTCTGCTCTAATTCATCCCAAAGGTGTTCTATCGGGTTGAGGTCAGGACTCTCTGCATGCCAGTCAAGTTCATCCACACCAGACTCTGCCATCCATGTCTTTATGGATCTTGCTTTGTGCACTGGTGCACAGTCACGCTGGAAGAGGAAGGGGCCAGCTCTAAACTGTTCCCACAAAGTTGGGAGCATGGAATTGTCCAAAATGTCTTGGTATGCTGAAGCATTCAGAGTTCCTTTCACTGGAACTAAGGGACCAAGCCAAGATCCTGAAAAACAACCCCACACCATAATCCACCCTCCACCAAACTTTACACTTGGCACAATTCAATCAGACAAGTACCGTTCTCCTGGCAACCGCCAAACCCAGACTCATCCATCAGATTGCCAGATGGAGAAGCTCGATTCATCACTCCAGAGAACGCACCTCCACTGCTCTAGAGTCCAGGGGCAGCGTGCGTTACACCACTGCATTCTCTGCATTGCACTTGGTGATGTATGACTTGGATACAGCTGCTTGACCATGGAAACCCATTCCATGAAGCTCTCTGCATGGAAGTGATTGAAATACGTGATGCGATTTATTTGTTTTTTTTTTGTCATAATTTGTTTATGTCCAGTGGTTTGAGCTGTATGTATGCTAAGGCTTGTGGAGTTTGTTATATCAGTGGGGTTGGTCTCTCTGAGCCTCTGGACCAGCAGGTGTAGGAGACTCCTCTCCTCTCCTGGCAGACGTGCGCTGTAGCCACTCTTACATGTTTTTTTAAGTGTAATAATAGAGCAAATTTTTCTCATTCAGTCCTGCAGTCATGAATCCACATTTTCATCTGAACCCTCCTCTGAACTCTCTCTCCTTTCATATTTATTCTTTCACCCTCTCATCCTCTCCTACCTCACTGCTTCCACCCCATTCATGCGCACTACCGCTCTCTCTCACACACACACACACACACACACACACACACACCCACACACCTGTCTTTAACATCATATTTCACTCTCTCTCTCTGTGCTCTCACGTTGACCTCAGGTTTATGTTTTTGACAGCACCTGCCTGTATTTCATACTTGCACGTCTCTGTTGTCTAACATACATGCGCACGTACATATAAAAGCACATCACTGTCCAGGCCAAGGAGGAATGTGGCTGGTCCTGATGTATTGATTATTCATGAGGCGTTTATGTTTGAGGTCAAGTGTATGAATCTGGATCCTTTGATGAGTGTTGGCTCTCTGGTGAAGACTCTCTTTGATAGATGACAACCATCACACACCTCCTCTACATGGATGACGACATGCATCACACACCTCCTCTACATGGATGACGACATGCATCACACACCTCCTCTACAGGGAGGACGACATGCATCACACACCTCCTCTACATGGAGGACGACATGCGTCACACACCTCCTCTACATGGAGGACGACATGCGCCACACACCTCCTCTACATGGGTGACGACATGCGCCACACACCTCCTCTACATGGACAGGGTTCGTACGGTCATGAAAAACCTGGAAAAGTTATGGAATTTGAAAATAGCAATTTCCAGGCCTGGATAAGTTTTGGAAAAATAAAAAATACTCAAATGTTTTGGAAAAGTCATGGAAATTTGCTTGACACAATAAATGTATGTTGTTCTGATAACCGGAAGAAAAAATTTATAAATATAATATAGCCATTTTTTTTCATTGTGCGGACCGCTAACGTAACTTCACACATTAGTTCACTGCGTTAGCGTCGGACTCCAAGCGGAGCTGTAGATTGTACTTTGATGTAAATCAGCGTAATGCTGGTAAATGCCGATTAAACAATGACTGCTTCAGTTGGACAAATACAAGCTATGGCTTGTGAAAGACAAGGACACGGGGCGTGCAAAATGTGCACGGTTAACGATGGGGTTAGAGACTGAAAAGTCCGTCATAAAGCAGTTTTCGTCGTTAAGCGCGACCCTAGATTTAGATACGTTTTGATCGTAAACACAGTATAGAAAAAAAACTAACGATGTCCTCGTGCGTACAACGCGAGAAAGAGCGATCGTGTTGCCGAGATGGGCTGCAGTGGAGCCTGTGCTGCCTCAGCTTATCGTATACAACACTCCACTGTGCTGCCACTGCTCCTCCGTGCACGCGCGAAATATAAAAAAAATTAGGTCGTAACTCCGGTTTATATTGATATTGAAAATACGGTAAATGTTTATTTTTTCAATTAAACCACGTGGCTTGTCATTAATTTATGATATACTGTGGAATTTTGGCCTGGATTTTTTCTTATTTTTCATGTCTACACATATGTTTAGAGAATGTATAGTCATTAAAATTTGCCTCAAAGTCATGGAAAAGTCATGGAAATTGATTGTCAAAAAAGTGTATGAACCCTGATGGAGGACGACATGCATCACACACCTCCTCTACATGGAGGACGACATGCATCACACACCTCCTCTACATGGGTGACGACATGCATCACACACCTCCTCTACATGGGTGACGACATGCATCACACACCTCCTCTACATGGGTGACGACATGCATCACACACCTCCTCTACATGGGTGACGACATGCATCACACACCTCCTCTACATGGGTGACGACATGCATCACACACCTCCTCTACATGGGTGATGACATGCATCACACACCTCCTCTACATGGAGGACGGCATGCATCACACACCTCCTCTACATGGATGACATCAAAATGTGTGCCTGAATGCCGTGGTGTCATTTGAACTGGTGGTCATGGTTACAAGAAAAGCTAGTTAGAACCGAGGGGATCATTTTACTACAAGGCAACACAACAGAGGGCAAGTCCAAGTTTTATATGTACATTCCACATTGTCTCTAGTTCTTGTACAGCTTGCGGGCCACACCCAGCCCATTGACTGGCTCTGACCGGCCTGCATGAGATCATTAATAAATTAGAAGTCAGAAGTAAATGTGTCATACGAAATACAACTACTCTACTTTTATTAAAACTGATTAGTTTTTGGTTTTAAATTTGCATCTGTCCAGTAAGTTTACTTATGCTCCTTCACTCAAATGTGTCAGCAAATGTGTTGGGCAGCTTTCAGGAAATGAGCTCTTAGCTCTTATGTCAGCTAAAGTAAAAAAAAAAGAGAGATTGATGCAGTGTCAAACTTTACTGAAGTCAAAGGTAAAGCCGTGTGCTTAGTTTGTGGAGAACAGATAGTCGTGTTAAAACAGTTAAACATATAGCTGTGTTTGGACTGAAATTTGAATCACCATTACGAGAGTAAACGTGCAGACAAAGATGAGAACTAGAGTGGTGCACAGCTGCATGGGCATGTGAAGATTTGAAAAAGTGCAAATGCAGTAAGAATTTACAGAGCTGCACTCATCCAGAGACCCAGCAGTCAGGACCAGCTGTGTTCTCACAACACTGCTGAAACAGTAAGACATGCCCTGATGGGGAGTTTGTCAAAGAATGTTTGGTGGACTTTGCAGCGTTAATTTTTTCTGAGGAAAAGAAAGCGTTTGCAAATGTGTCCCTCTCCAGGCGAACCACAATGAGACGGATCGAGAGCAATTTGGTGCCTCGGCTGCAAAACAGTGTGGATAATTTAAACTTCTTTCTCGGAACGAGAACTGTAGTGATACAGCCCAGTTACTGATCTGTATACGTGGAGCTGTAGTCTCTCTCCTCTAGGCTAGTCTCTCTTCTCTTGGCTAGTCTCTCTCCTCTAGGCTCGTCTCTCTCCTCTAGGCTCGTCTCTCTCCTCTAGGCTCGTCTCTCTCCTCTAGGCTGGTCTCTGTGCTGGAGTCATTCTCTCAGTTTAGGGGTCAGAGCCATTAGTGTTCTAATCACCATGGGAACCACTGTTGTCTTTGCCTTCCACATCTTCTCCATCTTCTTTCATCCCCTGGTGTTTTGGAGCTTCTTGTGTTCTCCGTTCATGATGTTGTCATCACTGTCTCATGGATGTGTGTGTGTGTGTGTGTGTGTGTGTGTGTGTGTGTGTGTGTGTGTGTGTGTGTGTGTGTGTGTGTGTGTGTGTGTGTGCGCGCGCGCGCAAGCTGCCACTCTCTGTGGTATACAGGAACATTTATCATGCTGATCTTCAAAGCTGTTCTTCATTCCTGCCTTAGGTCACTGTTGTGGACGGCAAGCTGGCAGACACGTTTGAATTTCAGCACCTAATTGGAAAACAAATACTGTCTTGACAGCAGGTGGAGTTTGACCTGCGAGAGAGAGAGAGACACACTCCCACCGCACTGACACTTCAAAGCCCCCAATCACTTCACACACACACACACACACACACACACACACACACACACACTTATACCAATGAATGTGTACATAAGGAAGGATTCCTACCCGTGTCCATTAACACAGAATAACAGAGATTATCCAATCACACTGTTTCCTCTGCATAACGCACACCCAAGTGGCGTTGTCAAGCTCAGATTTGACTAATTACAACCTCAGATTGATAATGGCATGGTTGCTAATGGTGACTCTTTGCCTTTTCATCTCCACTGTCCTGTTTGTTTAATATTCTGCGTGTCACACCCCTGTGAGGAATTGGAATAACACGGCGTACCCCAAATCCAGCGGCCGTCTGCCCATCATAACATACCTGTCCTTTACTCTCTGTTTCTGATGTTTTAATAAGTTAATGTGTTCTCCATTAACTGAACCTGTGCTGCACCGAGATGCTGGATGTCACAGAGGGAGGAGACACAACTGCAGAGAAGGACCATCTCTCTCTCTCTCTCTCTCTCTCTCTCTCTCTCTCTCTCTCTCTCTCTCTTCCCCCTGAAACTTCTACCTTTATTCTCTCTTCCTCTTTTTCTCCCTCGCTCCTTCCTCTCTCCCTCCCTCTCTCTCCCTCCCTCTCTCTTTCTCCTCTCTTTCAATTCAATTCAATATGCTTTACTGGCATGACAAATATTGCTTCATTTGTGTTGCCAAAGCCTGAACACTTACAATACTAATAACAGTATTGTATAACTAATAACAATACTAATACTGAACAGATAACAGTTGACCTCCACAGCTCTAAACACTGCAAATGTGTTAAGGATAAATGAATGAATGAATGAATAAATAAATACATGATAAAAAAACAAGGTAAAACAAACAAAATAAAAAATAGTAATTCCTTAAGTAAATAAAATTAATTATCTTAAGTAAAATTCCTTAAGTAATTAACAAGTTAGTAGTCCTAGTCAAATAATAAACACATAAGGGGATAAGAAGGGGAACCACATGTATATATGCATACACAAACATACATCAGCCATCAGAGACAAGGAGTGTGTGTGTGTGTGTGTGTGTGTGTGTGTGTGTGTGTGTGTGTGTGTGTGTGTGTTAGATATGATATGATCACTCACTGCCCCTCTTACGGTGGCAGGCCATGACTTATTGTGCTGCGAGTGTGCAGCTGTCTCTGTGTTGAGGAGTCTCTCTGAATCAGAGAGGCTGTTGAATGTGAGGTGTTTATTATTGAATTTTTGTAGAATTTGTTTCAAATATCAGTGAATTGTTGGCATTCTGTCAGGAAATGCAGCTCTGTTTCTGTTTTTTTCAGGTTGCACTGTTGGCATGTTCTGTTTTCTCTCTCTCTCTCTCTCTCTCTCTCTCCTCTTTCCTTCTCTCCCTCTCTGTTTCCTGCTCTTTCATTTTCTCTCTCTCTCTCTCTCTCTCCTCCTCTCTCCCTCTCTTCACTTCTATCTTTCTTGTCTCTCAATTCAGTTAAATTCAATTCAGTGCTTTATTGACATGACAAATATGTAAATTTTGTTGACAAAGCATAGGATACACAATAATAGTAACATATAATAAAGTAAAATTATAACTATACTGCCATTACCATTACAATTCCTACCACTACTTCTATAACTGACATTTATGATAACGATAATAATAATATTGGCAATTATAATAGTAAAAGTATTATTAGTAACCATAATAATAATGGTAATAATAGTAGTGGTAAAGATTGGAGTAGCAACAACCATAATGTCATTAACGACAATAACAACAGTAATTATAACCACAATTTTCAGATTATCCAACAGATTTCAATGTTCAAGATAACCTGAGTGATGTAATTATAATAATATAACTTCAAAATGTAGTTATAATATTATATACCAGTATCTATTATGTACATATACGTACAAACATATATACATACAGCTATAATAATAACAGTAACTATAATGACAGTGCTCTGTAGATGGTATCTGGCATTCTCACCCACTGCCCCTCAGAGTGAGGCAGGAGTGAACATACAGCCCCGCCAGTGTTCTGATTTCTCCATGTTCACCAAGAACTACGGCAGCTTCTATAAAAAACTATAAAATCTAGATATAATATGCTTTTATTTTGTGCATTCAGTTAGAAAGTGCAGCTCTGTCTCTATCTCATTGTCCAGGCACTGCTGGCAAGGTCTCTGGTGTTTGGGAAGCGAACCCTTTGTGTCTGCCCGTGTCTATGGCCGGGTGGAGGGTGCTGAGTCTGTACTTGGTCAGTGTGGACCTCAGTTTTGGATCAGTCGGCATGCTTAGGTATTCTGCCACGCTGTACTGTCGATTTAGGACCAAATAACATACATTTACTCTGTAATTTTGATTGAGTGTCCCAATAAGTTAAATAGTTTTGTTTGAGTTGTTTTGTGATTTGGGTGGTTCTGATTGGTTTTGCTGTTAAGCCCTGGTCCTGGGCGTAACAATGGGCGTGTGTAGTGTTAGTGTGTATTAGTGCTGAACTGTGTGTCAGGACCAGCTGAGTTTTCTTTGCTCAACTCTTGGTACTGCGGGACCCTCTCTCTCTACCTTGAGCGTCTTGTGTTGTGTATAATGGAATGTCGCATTGAAGGATGTAGTTAATATGAATCATACTTCATGCCTGTGTGTGTTTGAGATTGTATATGTGTACATGTTTGTTCTGAAAGTGTGTGTGTGTATGTATGTGTGCATGCATGTTTTAGATTGTGTTTGTGTGCACATGTGTATATATACCTGTGTGCATATATCTGTTGTGCGAGTGTGCAGACAAGCTTTGCATGAGTCTTGGTGGTGTGTAATGATTCCTTGGCTGAAACACGATGGTACAGTCTTACTCCTCTGTTACTGTGGTGTCTTACTGTGACCTGCCACAATACCCCACACAGCCACCACAGCCCCACAGTGTACACCGCACACCCACCACCACCCCACAGTGTACACCGCACACCCACCACCACCCCACAGTGTACACCGCACACCCACCACTACCCCACAGTGTACACCGCACACCCACCACTACCCCACAGTGTACACCGCACACCCACCACCACCCCACAGTGTACGACACACACCCACCACCACCCCACAGTGTATGCCATACACCCACCACCACCCCACAGTGTACACCACACACCCACCACATCCCCACAGTGTACGACACACACCCACCACAACCCCACAGTGTACGACACACACCCACCACATCCCCACAGTGTACGACACACACCCACCACTACCCCACAGTGTACGACACACACCCACCACTACCCCACAGTGTACGACACACACCCACCACTACCCCACAGTGTACGACACACACCCACCACTACCCCACAGTGTACGACACACACCCACCACTACCCCACAGTGTACGACACACACCCACCACTACCCCA
>NC_135211.1:18047323-18064823 GCF_052324685.1 Brachyhypopomus gauderio | reverse complement strand
GCACTCTGTGGTGGTGTGTAGCAGTGAGCACTCTCTCTGTGGTGGTGTGTAGCAGTGAGCACTCTGTGGTGGTGTGTAGCAGTGAGCACTCTCTTTGTGGTGGTGTGTAGCAGTGAGCACTCTCTGTGGTGGTGTGTAGCAGTGAGCACTCTCTCTGTGGTGGTGTGTAGCAGTGAGCACTCTGTGGTGGTGTGTAGCAGTGAGCACTCTGTGGTGGTGTGTAGCAGTGAGCACTCTCTTTGTGGTGGTGTGTAGCAGTGAGCACTCTCTCTGTGGTGGTGTGTAGCAGTGAGCACTCTCTCTGTGGTGGTGTGTAGCAGTGAGCACTCTGTGGTGGTGTGTAGCAGTGAGCACTCTCTTTGTGGTGGTGTGTAGCAGTGAGCACTCTCTTTGTGGTGGTGTGTAGCAGTGAGCACTCTGTGGTGGTGTGTAGCAGTGAGCACTCTGTGGTGGTGTGTAGCAGTGAGCACTCTGTGGTGGTGTGTAGCAGTGAGCACTCTGTGGTGGTGTGTAGCAGTGAGCACTCTCTCTGTGGTGGTGTGTAGCAGTGAGCACTCTCTCTGTGGTGGTGTGTAGCAGTGAGCACTCTCTCTGTGGTGGTGTGTAGCAGTGAGCACTCTGTGGTGGTGTGTAGCAGTGAGCACTCTCTTTGTGGTGGTATGTAGCAGTGAGCACTCTCTTTGTGGTGGTGTGTAGCAGTGAGCACTCTCTTTGTGGTGGTCATTAGCAGTGAGCACTCTTTGTGGTGGTGGGTATCAGGGAGCACTCTCTCCGAGGTGGGTTATGGCATGATTATTTGCCTGTCCTATTTGTTCTTTCCCTAGAGATGTCTTAATATTCATAATGATTTTATGTGCACAGTGTGATACTTTCTATGTGAGTGTGTGCGCATATGTGCCTTTCTGTGAATGCTTGTGTATCTGTATGTTTGCCTGGTCGAGTTTGTGTGCGCGCGTGAATGTGTTCTTGTTTGTGTGGAAGCCTGTACACCATCTGTTCTTTAGACACAGCAGGTATGAAATGAGTTGTGTGTGTGTGTGTAGGTGCGTGTGTACATGTGTGAGAGACAGAGAGAGAGAATGTAGCCCACACGCTTTGATGTACACACTCACCTGCGCACATTCCTGAGAGTGTGTCACTCTAAGGGGGATCACACTACTGAGTGTGTACGTGTGTCACTTTAAGGGGGATCACACTACTGAGTGTGTGCGTGTCACTCTAACTCTCCTACAGTCCACGTTTTTCTCTCACACTAATCGCCCCATTATTTATGATGTTAACATGGAGCTTTACACTCATTGAACTAAAGAGTGACAGGAGAGAAAGCTCCATCTGTTTCACACTCTTTCGTGAGTGTGTGTGCGTGTGCATGCGTGCGGGTGGGCATGCATGTGTGCGTGTGTGTGCGTTCAGGTTGGAGTTTGTGTGTGCATGCATACGGGTTGGCACGTGTGTGCGTGTGTGTGTGTGTGTCTCTCTTGCTGTCCCTCTCTCTCTCACACACATGACTGTGCCAACACCTTAACATACCGCATGCTTTTAACTTCACATTAAAAGCTACCGCCGTCAACCCTACAGCCAATCCATTAAACATGGGGAGTGTGTGTGTGTGTGTGTGTGTGTGTGTGTGTGTGTGTGTGTGTGTGGGGTGGGGTGGGGGGGGGTAAAGACACAGACAGGACGGTTGTTTGCCATGATGAAAGTGGGTGTGGGGGGTAAAGACACTGACAGGACGGTTGTTTGCCATGATGAAAGTGGGTGTGGGGGGTAAAGACACAGACAGGACGGTTGTTTGCCATGATGAAAGTGGGTGTGCAGAATTTCAACATCATTGTTTGTGCAGGAGGCGAGGAGGTAAAGACCTCAAGGAAAGGAGGGACTGTGCTATCCTGTGTTCTCTTCTCCTCTCCTCCTCTCTCTCCTCTCCCTTTCACTCTCTCTCTCCCCCCTCCTCTCCACTTACTCTGGGGTGGTGGAAGATGTGATGTGGAGACAGGGTAGTTATTCAGGCCTGTCTGTGTCTGGTGTTCTCCACAATTCTCCCATCTTGTCATATATGCATTGGTTTGGTTTTTCAGCAGAACACACAACCACACTGTAAAGCACACTACCCATAATCCTACTAGACGGCGAGAATTAATAAGAATAATTTAGGAGTAAAAAAGTGAGTGAAGAGAGCTAGCAGGAGAGCGTCTCCTTCCAACACTTCCTAGCGTATGAATAAACCAAATCTCCTTTGCACTGCTTTGCTGCAGACAGTGAGATGGTAAAATGAAGTAGTTGAGCTTCACTGTGCTGATGTCTCCTGGGTCCTGTGCCTAACACTGTGGAGGACATTGATTACTGTCGTCCCTCTGATGACTGCTTCCTCATGCGGTGATTGAACTGGTGGGGGGGGGGGGGGCGGCATAAATTTGAAACAGTCGGAGTTAGTATGATGGACGATGACATCATCCATCAACAATAGTGAGCCAACATCATGATGACACCAGAGGTAAAAGTAATTAATTACTTAATCTAAATTTAAATAATCAATTAATTTCAATTAAATTAAATTAGTCATTTAATTATAAATTAATTATCCCCCCCACAGACCACACAATGAAATCATAGTTCCAGATGTTTCCCTGTAGGTATCAAATGCCAGTAAGGGAGACATCAGTCAACCCTACTGTATGTTAAACCACAATAAGCTGACAGTCATGGTATTCCACTACCTGTGTGGACCCTGTACAAGTACCTGTATGGACTTACCTTCCCTGTACAAATCAGTCTTGTGCCTGCTGCTAAAGAAATTACACACAGAGCTTTTAAAGAACTTGAATCATGGAGACTTAATCGTGTCCTCTGTATGAGATATTGTCAAAATGCCTTTCAAACAGTCTGATGCAACATATGCCCCCATTAGCACATGCCAGTCATACATTGTGCCTTGTTGGGCAGTAATAAATAGCTTGTTCTTTGTTCTTGCAGTAATAAAAGTGTATGAACTGAATTTATGTAACAGGGTTTGCTGTCAAGTGACAAGGCCCCTGCCAGAGCAGGAGGTTGGTCATCGTGTAATGTAGTACAGGTGTTTAGTACAGGAGCAGGATGTTGGTCATCATGTAGCGTAGTACAGGCGTTTAGTACAGGAGCAGAATGTTGGTCATCGTGTAGCGTAGTACAGGCGTTTAGTACAGGAGCAGGATGTTGGTCATCATGTAGCGTAGTACAGGCGTTTAGTACAGGAGCAGGATGTTGGTCATCGTGTAGCGTAGTACAGGCGTTTAGTACAGGAGCAGGATGTTGGTCATCGTGTAGCGTAGTACAGGCGTTTAGTACAGGAGCAGGATGTTGGTCATCGTGTAGCGTAGTACAGGCGTTTAGTACAGGAGCAGGATGTTGGTCATCGTGTAATGTAGTACAGGTGTTTAGTACAGGAGCAGGATGTTGGTCATCATGTAGCGTAGTACAGGCGTTTAGTACAGGAGCAGGATGTTGGTCATCGTGTAGCGTAGTACAGGCGTTTAGTACAGGAGCAGGATGTTGGTCATCGTGTAGCGTAGTACAGGTGTTTAGTACAGGAGCAGGATGTTGGTCATCGTGTAGCGTAGTACAGGCGTTTAGTACAGGAGCAGGATGTTGGTCATCGTGTAGCGTAGTACAGGCGTTTAGTACAGGAGCAGGATGTTGGTCATCGTGTAGCGTAGTACAGGCGTTTAGTACAGGAGCAGGATGTTGGTCATCGTGTAGCGTAGTACAGGCGTTTAGTACAGGAGCAGAATGTTGGTCATCGTGTAGCGTAGTACAGGCGTTTAGTACAGGAGCAGGATGTTGGTCATCGTGTAGCGTAGTACAGGCGTTTAGTACAGGAGCAGAATGTTGGTCATCGTGTAGCGTAGTACAGGCGTTTAGTACAGGAGCAGGATGTTGGTCATCGTGTAGCGTAGTACAGGCGTTTAGTACAGGAGCAGGATGTTGGTCATTGTGTAGAGTAAAATGTAAATAAATGTGCCATATTTTGTCCTCTGCATTTGGCACATGGTGCACACATGCCCAGAGTGGTGGGCAGCCCTAGCCCGGTGCCTGGGGAGCAGTTGGGGTTAGGTGCCTTGCTCAAGGGCACTTCAGTCATGGGAATCGAACCCACGACCCTCTGGTCAGAAGGTCATGACTGCCCCATAGTACAGGCAGCCTGGAGGAAGATCCACTGAAGCCTGAGTCCTGTTTGAGGATGTGATCAGCTGCTGTTTGCCACTGTAGGCTCTGTCTGCGCTCTCCACAGTGTAGACAGACGATTGTGCGCTCTGTCTGCACTCTCCTCAGTGTAGACAGACAACTGTGGGCTCTGTCTACGCTCTCCCTAGTGTAGACAGACTGTGCGCTCTGTCTGCACTCTCCTCAGCGTAGACTGAGCTACAGGGACTGTCACTGCAAGGACACCAGCAGAATGTTCTCCATGTTCTGACCGTGTGGCGTTTTTCATTAGGGGGGGAAAGGAACATTGAGTCACTTGCGGCGTGAGTTTGGGAGAAGCTGTGTGTGGAGCTCAGGGGAACGGGCGGAGTCGTACCAGCGACCGAGGGCAAAGACGACAGAGATAAGCTGTGTGGAACATGTTTAATTATCAGATGATGAGACAAATGCAAAACATGGCAATAAATTGCCATGTCCTGGAGGCATAATAGCAATTTGTGAGTGGATGTGAGTGCAATATAAATGAAATACTTATACTGTATGGCCTAATTACTGAGTTCAGGTGTTTGTCACACTCATTGCTAACAGGTGTATAAATTGAAACACATACCACTGAAATCTCCATAGACGTACAGCAGCGTGCCAGCGCTGCTCTCTGGAGCAGTGTGTTCTCTGGAGTATAGGATCTGGCAGTCTGATGGATGAATCTGGGTTCAGCAGATGCCAGGAGAACACTGCCTTCTGGGAGATGGCGTAGCTACAGACTGGTGCGGGAGGAAGAGTGGTCCTGTTCCAGCACCACCGTGTCCCAGCGCTCACAGCCAGGCGCACGAACACACGCTTTGATGAGTTTGGTGTGTGGAAGCTCCAGGGGCCTGGATGCACAGCTCTGACCTCACAGCTCTGACCTCACAGCTCTGACCTCACTCCCTCCCAACACCTTCAGGGCTTAATGAGCCACCACCAGTGCGCCGGACCTTCCTGTGCGACATCACTGCCTGACCTCACATGTCCTCTGTTGAATGGACACAGATCCATTTAGCCACGTTTCAAAATCTCTCTGAAAGTCTTCCCAGAATAATGGAGGGCTGTAATGATGGGAGGGGTGGGGGGGGCTGCTCATTCAGGTGTGATGATGGGGTGTCCACATACTTTTGACCTTTTTTCCCATCCGTATACTTTTGAAGTGGTCTATCTCTGCCTAGATCTGCCTCTCAGTAGACTGCATTATGCATATTAGCTTCTACACAGGTCACAGAGCTGTAACAGGATGTGTTATTAATGCAGCATTGTTGTGAAGTGGATATGCTCATTCTGAACTACAACTGTGCTCATGCTTAACATTGTTAGGTTTTACATTTTGAAGTGTTATTGTTTTTGAGTATGACTACTTAGATAGTAATCAGGAAACACCAGTGAGTATTTGTAAACTGTGAAATGGCATTCATGCCAGCTCTAAAACCCAAATTGTGTGTAAGAGCTGGTAAAATGGAATCTTGTAGAAAATGTGTGATTTTAAATGGACTTCTAAAACTCCCCACAGAGATATGAACATTGTTTTAACATCTCGCTGGTTTCGCCGCGTGCCACAGTGTGACTGGAACGCTCCTGTTCCTTTGTTCCCCGGAGCCGAGATCTTCACTGCAGACGTGGAGGAGGTGTGGCAACAGGGCCTTCTGAGCTCACAGCGCTTCATGCATGGCAGTGTCTACCCGCTGCTCTCCCGGGGCAAGCTGCAAACTCCATCTGTCTCTCCCTATCGCTCTCTCTGTCTCTCTCTCTGTCTCTCTCTCTCTCTCTCTCTCTCTCTCTCTCTCTCTCTCTCTCTCTCCCTCTCTCTTTCACCCTCTTTCTCTCTTTCTCTTCCGCCTGCTCCCCCTCCCTCTCTCCCCCCAGTCTTCTACCCTTCCTCCCTTACCCCACTTTTTTTTTTTTTACTGTGCCACCTGCCTGCCTCTCTTACCCCAGCCCCGCCCCTACGCCCCTCCACAGCATGATTCTAACTCCTCCCCCATGTCTGCAGGCCTATCATCGTTGCACAAGCTATTTTCTGTCAAAACCAGATTGCTCCAGAGCCAATCCCTATGGCCCGCTGACAGAAGCAGCTGCCCTTTCACCCCCGGGTCCATGGTGTGAATTAAGTGCCGGGACTCTTCTCTTCACTAAGCACAGACTCGCGTCTCTTCCAGAGGGGTTAATGAAGAACCCAGCGACTGGAGCTTTTTTTCCGCCGTGCGGTCGATAGTCGCACGTCGCTCGCTAATGTGACGAGCGCTGAGGTTATTCCTCTGGCCCATAAAGCCCCCACTTCATTAAGCATTGGTGTCGCTCGGCAACCACGCCCCCCCCTCCTGTGACGGAGCTCACTGGAACGGATATTCACCCGGCATCATCGCCCCCACCAACACACTCTGATTTTAATTTCTTGGCTTAATGAAGCGCTAGCTGGTTGGGGGGGGGGGGGGTACTATTCTACCAGGGAGACTACACCTTAGCAAACAAAACCACAGCCCTCGTGAAGCATCACACAACAGGCTGTAGGGATTTCACACCCAAACCACAGAAGGCGCAAGAAAGGGAAAGAGGATGAGAGGGAGGAGGAGAGAGAGAGAGAGAGAGAGAGAGAGAGAGAGGCCCCTTACTGTGGTGCACAGTGAGAGTTCTCCTGTCTTTCCCCTCACTGTGCACAACAGACGAATGTGCATCTCCCTTCACCGTTTCTCAGACACACACACACACACACACACACACACACACTAACCTTCTCTGTTCCACATTATTGCAATATGTTCTCATTCCCCATGTCTCTCTTCTGATGCCCCCCCCCCCCCTCCCCAGCCCTCTCTCTGGAGTGTGTGATGTTATCTGGGTTATATCCCTGGGACACCCTTTTCCTTTCAAATTCCATTCTAATAGTATAACCTGTAAAATACAGAACACTGTTCACACTGCTCCCCCACCGAGAGCAGACATACCGAAAACCTACGTATCATGTCCTGCAAAACCCGCTAAAGGGTGGATGGGTGGGTGTGTGTGTGTGGGTGGGTGTGTGTGTGTGTGTGTGTGTGTGTGTGTGTGTGTGTGTGTGTGTGTGTGTGTGTGTGTGTGTGTGTGTGTGGATGGGTGGGGGTGTGTGTGTGTGGGTGGGTGGGTGGGTTGGTGTGTGTGTGTGCATGAGTGAGCGCGTTGGGGTGAGTGCTTCTGGGAACTCCACAGTTTGCCAACCGCATAACAGTATCACTGTTTCACAGTATACACTGACAATACTAAAAACACACCAGTGAAAATGTTTGATAAAAAAACATTTCTGATGAACTTGAAGCTTTTTGCAAAAGTGTCTTTGTACTTTGTACTGTATGAGTAGAGTGGGACATCACGTCTCGGTTGAGCCGTAATAAAGGCAGAGAGGCAGAGAGGAGGAGCATGTTCACAGATTCTGTGTAAGACCTTACAAGATTCCACACATGGCCTTCAGCATGGACATTGGACTTCACAGGTTAGAGAAGAAGCAGGCGGTCGCGAGTTAGCCCGGGCGGTCGCGAGTTAGCCCGGGCGGTCGCGAGTTAGCATAAGGAAGCCCGTGAAGGCTGTGGTGTTTTGTTTCCTGTTGTTTTGATATTTGATTTTTCTTGCTATCTCGAAATAACAAAAGCTGTTTTTCTTGAGATCAGAACTTGCTTTCCTCATGATGTTGAAATGCCTCATTAGTCATGAATGCTGGATGAGTGTGCCTAGTTTTACATCAACCACAGGCTGACACACACACACACACACACACACACGCATGTACACACATGTACGTGTACACACACACTCATTGCGTTTAGTTTTACATTAACCACAGGCTGACACGCGCGCATGTACACACATGTATGCACACACACTCCATGCGCCTAGTTTCACGTTAACCGGGACTGACACGAGAGGAAAAGCAGCCACATACACACATGCATACACACACATACATGCATGTACACACACGGTGAACAAGAATAAACTACATTTCTCTGTTTACTTGCACAAATCATTGCTGAGGTGTGCTCATCTTGCACTGTGTTAGGGTGGTTTAGGGTCGTGTCTCAAACACAGGCCTTACACACTATTTGTATTACAAACCCATTGTTGAAAATTGGCATGAACGTGATTCAGATGTGTTGTCATAACTTACACTTACACTCTGCTTGTGAAAGCACCTGATTCAGTTAAATCAGACATTGCAGGTGTGTCTAAGCTTGTTTTTGTCTTCCCAAGTTCAACCAGTTCCTCGATGCAATTTATCTTGGTTATAGTGAAAATAAAAATTTTGATATCTTGAAATCACAAGAATAATGAGGTCTAGGCAGAAGGTTTCACGCCCTTTTGAATCCTGTATTTTTGGTACCATTTGGCCATTTTAAGAACATCATCCTAAATCTGTATGACCACAGTGTCACGTGGTCATTAGAAGATGAAACAGAGTGACTGACAGCACTGAGGAAAAGCAGGTCTGTGTGCAGCAGGTCTGTGCACAGCAGGTATGAATGATGAAGTTACACACATGCTAGACGTGGCAGGTGAGATGACTGTAATGGTGGATTCTTCAGCCCAAGGGGCCCTGTGCAGTCTGCATGGCTGTGGATTAGTGCTGGGCGATATGACCAAAATTCTATATCACGGTATTTTTCTAAATTATATTGGTTTCACGGTATTTAATGGTTTTCTCCCCCCTTGCATGATGTGTTAACTGCATTGATTGTGAAAAGAATTACTGCATTAGAGTAGTTAACAGTGGTTACCCCATTCCACTGTTAGAAAAATGTCTCCACCTAAGTATTACATATAATACAGATTTGCATGGCCCCACATGATCAGTTTTCAAATGGTAGCACTAGTAGTGAATGAATCATATAGCATGACAGTTGCAGTAAAAAATGCAAAACCTTTTATTTAAAACATTTTTCAGACAACATCAAAACTGTAGGTTTGTACAACTTAGAATATTGTAATATTATAAATTGCACACCAGTTTGTTAATAACAAATAGGAGGTATTAGACATAAAGTAGACAGAGCTGTTTGTGAATGGTTGTATTGTACTGAAAAGTCCCAAATATCTTCCCTTTAATTAAATAACGTAATATTTAAATATTTCATTTCGACCTTATGTGTATTTGTATAAATATGTAACTTAATTAAGCCGAAGGTGCTGGAAAATATTGAAAATGGACCTTGAAAGTGCCGTACAAGTGCTTGAATTCCACCTTGTAAAGGTTTATGAACCCTGCAAACATAACTTAGCGCAAAACACAGCTCTGAAGAGCGGAACGCGCGAAGTTACAAAAATCGAGAGGAGCACGAGGTCGCGACACCACAGCAAACGCCAAAGCGATTGTGTCAGCAATAAAAAGCGTCCCTTGAGAAACAATTAACGACCGTGCTGCGTTCCGGACACGTGAAGATTGTTTAAACCAGTGTGGCTGGTATATGAAAAATTCTTATGATAACCAAAATAAACACGGGTTGTCGGTGCGAACTGGTATACCGCCCAGCACTGCGGTGGAGTCTGCAGGGAGGGAGGCGTTCACTCCAGCTGCTGTTTACTTGGGAAGCTGCTGGATCCAGAAGCACCTGAAGCCCCTGGGTGTAACGAACAAAATAAAGTTAACGTGAATGATGACTGATGTAAATGTGTTGTTGTTGGTATTTTGATCACGGTGATGGCGAGGTAACCATAAGAAATACACACCAGCACTCGCTGTGAGACTGTTACGCTGTACAATCTGTAATGTGTAGTTGATGTGGAGTGTTCTTAGGGCGTACTCACACTAGGCTCTGCGATCCGGGCCCGGGCACGGTTGCCTGCCGAAGCACGGTTCGTTTGGCTAGTGTGAGCGCTCCAACCGTGCCCGGGCCCGGATCAGTTAACCGTGCTCGGGCCCGCTTTGAAGAGGTGGGCCAGGGCACGATTCATGTGGACTCGGGCACGGTTCGCTTCTAGTGTGAGCGCTATCCGTGCCCGGGCCCGCTTGGTGCCTCGTCTGATTGGTTCATTTCGCTGGAACTCAAACATGACATCAGTGATGCGACGCTCACGTTAAACAGTCATAGCGGCAAAGCGATTAGCAGACAATCGTTGTGTTAAATTATCGATAAATCTGTGCTTGCACCGTGTTTCTGCACTCCCAAAACGACTCCAAAAATACAATAAAAAGAGAATCGTGAACTCTATAGTGTTGTGCGAGCGCGCTTTTTTCCAAATAAAGCGGCGTTGTGATGACGTAAGCGTGCTCGGGCCGGGTTGCTGAAGCGAGTGTGAGTGCAGGCCAGCGGGGGAGTGGGGAGGGGGGATAACCGGGCCCCGGCACGGAACGAGCAAACCGTGCCTAGTGTGAGTACGCCCTTAGAAAGTTTGTGTAACTGGAAAAATGTGGGTAGTTAATCTTAGAGTGCGGAACTGTTCTTAGAAGCCATTCATGGATGAATGTTCTTAGAAGCCATTTCCCCTCAAGTTTGTACATGTTGTCCTCTGTGTGTAGCTGTTCTTTATATGTGTCACTCTGGGTGTGTGTAGTCTGTGTCTAGACACTGTGTGTGTGTGGTGCTCTGTGGGGTGGCAGGCCTGTCTCAGCCCTGTTGGAGCTGCGTCTGTCTCCTCTCTCCTCCTCTAATAAACACTTCACTATCAGAAGGCAGCAGCGCCGTTTATGCACTTTTACTTTGGTGGCTGGTTAATTATAGTGTCTCATTATCCTGGATGACACTGATTAGCTTCCGTCTCCATCTCTGATTAGGTGAAGTCTGTGTTCACGCGTGCGTGTGTGTGTGTGAGTGTGTGTGGTGTTTTTCTTTCTCTATTTCTCTGATCAAACTGAGTGTGTGTGTGTGTGTGTGTGTGTGTGTGTGTGTGTGTGTGTGTGTGTGTGTGTGTGTGTGTGCGCACTGTGCACTTGGTGTTTGGTTGTGGTCCTGTTCCAACATGGGCTCCGAGCTCCTCTGCCCCACCAGGCCCTGTCCAACCTGCTAAATACTGACCACCTTCCACAGGCAGTACCTGCTGCCCCCTGCCACATTGTGACGCCCTGTGCCTCTCAGAAGCTCAGCAGGTTCAGGGGTGTTGCAGGACTGGCTGGGGAGTTGATCTTCAGCTCATTTGTATTGTTTCAGAGTGAAGTGTTACCAGCATTTCTCTCTCCCTCTCTTTCTCTCTCTGTCTGTTTTTCTCTCTCTCTCCACTACTCCCTGAGGTTACCATTAGAGAACCTGTCCTGGCTGCAGGTTGGGCCCTTGGTGTATAATGGTGTGTTTTAGCACAGTGGCAAGATGTGGCTTTTGGCAGTAGGCGGGTGCTTGGCAGGCTCTTCTACCCCAGTGGGAAGTGGGATTGGCTCCTGCTGCTGAATGCCAGCTCTCTCATTGGCCAACAGTGAGTCCTGCCAGCAGTCAGGCAGCAGCACAGCTGCTCTGGGTTATTTTTTAACTTTTGGATGTTTTGAAGCTGCATACCGAGCCTCACTCCCGAGAGCCATGCCCCAATCCCCACAGCCACACCCCAACCCCCAGGGCCACACCCAAACCTCCCAGAGCCACGCCCCCAGAGCCCACTACATCAGCACAGGCTTGCTGCCTCGACTTCCTGTCTTTATCTGTTGTTCTCCCTCTGCCTTCCTCTCTCTCTTCCTCTTTCACCTCTGTAAAGCCTGGAGGAGAGCTTTGGTATGACTGAGATCTCCCCCATTGGAGCGACCATAATGATGCTATCGGGGCATCAGTGCTGAGAGACACAGCATGTTTGTCCTTCTGCACCCGAGCAGATCCATGTTCCTCTTTGTCCTGCTTGTGTCCATCACTCTGCACTGGAGCAACTGGCTTCACACGTGTGATGGACTCTCTCTCTATCTCTATCTGTCTGTCTCTCCATACCTATTCCACACAGCTTGTGTCCTTTACCCATTGTGCACTAAACTGGCCTGAAGGGGGCAGTATAGGTGGCAGCAGGTGCGGGTGAGACGGCCTCTCTGTTCTATCTGCTCACAGACTCCGTGTGCTGTATATGAGTGTGTCTATGACACATGTGATGGAGAGGAGGGTGTTGGGGTGATGGTGCTCATCCACAGCTCTGCTTCACCCACTCAGGGCTGATTTGAGAGAGGGGGCGTGGCAGTCTCATGTTCTTTTCCTTTCTCTCAACAGTTTTTTTCCATTAATTCTGTTAATGTTTTGGCAACTGTTGTTAATTATCAATCTTGCCAATAAAGCAGTTTGATTTTGAATATTCAAGAGCGAGCAGCCAAATTCATAGCATCACCATATGGCAGTGGTTCCCAAACTTTTTCTGCCGTGCCCCCCTTTAGTAGATGAGAATATTTTTGCGCCCCCTCTCCCCCATATTGATTAGGGATGTACCGATTCACGTTTTTCACTTCCGATACCGATTTAGATATCTGAGGCTTAGTATCGGCGATAGAGTAAAACTGTGCTGAATCGACTTAAAACATTTTTTTTTAAACACAGACATACTGAATTACAAGTTTATTGAAAACTCTGTACCAGTATAGCACACTTAAACACACACAAAAACATGTAAAAACAACACAACTTGCATTTGTTCAGTCAGTGTAATTATGAATATAACATTGAATGTAAAATAAATAATACCAAAGAACCTGAAACTTACAAAAACAATAGGTTCACAACTTTGGTCAAACATGAAAAAAATAAACTGCAAGAAACCTTTTAAATGGTTCAAGAATTCTAAATATAATTTAAAATAAATAAGGAGATGAAATAAGAGAAACAGCAATTCATATGCGGCTAGTTTGCAAGCGCAGACATCACGCAGAGCACAAAGCATGTAACGGCCAGAAATATGTGTACTGTCTCTTTAAGGGAGCGAGTTGAGTGCGCGTATGGAATATTGTTGACTCAGACCACTGCTCTTTATTTTATCATTATTTCATTTCTGTAAGTAACGCATTCAATGAGCTTTGGACAACTCACCAGTTCATGTATGAACAGTCAAGTAGTGCTGGAGCCCAGGTTTAATTTGGTCAACCAGCAAATAAACGGACTAAGTGGAATAGCACCAGCGCGAGTACGAGTCAGTGATTCACCTCTCCTCTGTGTGCTTCGCGTTTCACTGTTAACTGTTCACTGTTAACTGTCCAGGTTCACTTCTATCCGGGACAGAGTGGATATTTAAGGTTGAACTAACTCCGAAAAGCAAGCAATACAAGCATAGAATTAGACGGAATAGATCTGTTTTTATGGATCGGTCACATTGTCACCGATACCCGATCTAGAATTGTTTCAGATATTAATATCGGAATCGGTGCATCCCTAACACATGTGCACGTTTTACTTCCAAGCTCCGCGCCCCCCCTGCAATAGCTCCGCGCCCCACCTAGGGGGCGCGCCCCCCACTTTGGGAACCACTGATATGGGATCAGCCAGCAGCTGCTCTGCCCTTTACCCTTTACTGGCCATTGGGTGTGTGGGTATTGTATTTTTTAGTAATTTTTGTTCCTATTTGTTCTTTTGTGTTTATGTTAATATGATTTGGCAATAATGTAACATTCATGCATAGAGAAATAGGGGAGAGAGAGAGAGAGTTACAGGCTACATGAGAGAGAAAGAGAGAGAGTGAGAGAGGAGCTGGTATATGAGGAGGGGGTGAAGATGTAGAAGTTTGATCATTATTAGATGAGCCCCACAGCACACACCCCACACCACACACCACACACCCCACACCTCACACCCCACACCACACACCCCACACCACACACCCCACACCACACACCTCACACCACACACCCCACACCACACACCCCACACCACACACCTCACTCTCTCTGTGTTGCTTTCATCACAAACACACAATAGCAGCAGTACTTTGAGTCATACTGCAGTGGAGGATGTCGATGAAACAGCCATCGATGAGGACTAAGGCTTAGCATTTAGTCTTACACACACACACGCGCACACACACACACACACACACACACACACACCCCACCATGGTTCTCCTCTCACGCTGCTAGTGTGCCTGATGTTTACTCTGCATTTCTCCATTCGGAGTGCAGAAACAGGCGTTATGGGTTCCCCCCCAGGTGTGTCTGATTCTCCCGGTCCTGAGCCCTCTGTTGGGGGGGGGGCGGCATGGGGGGCTGCACCTGGTTCTCTGTTTAACATTCATGAGTGAGTAAGGCCTGCAGCATCTGGGCTCCTACCTCCCCCACATCAACACTAATGGCCCACACAGAATGTGTGTGAGAGGGAGAGAGAGAGAAAGAGAGGGAGGGGGAGAGGGCTCTAGGGGGAGGGGGGAGGAGCAAGCACAATGCTTTATTCAGTCTTTTCCAGCTCTGTTATGTGTCCTCCCAGTGAGGACCTCCTCTAGTCCTCCTGTAACCTCCTCTATTCGGTGAGCACAGGCCAGCTCTCCCCACACACTCATTCGTGTCTCTTACAGGTTTTAGTCTCACTCTACATGAGACAGAAGGAGAATGAGACCTCCCAGACTCTTTTGCTTTGGCCTCTTGATAGTTCTCTGAAGTTAATGTTGCTATGTGTGTAAAATCATCTCCAGTGTTCCCATAACTTACACCCCGAACATCCCGCATCTGTAGTGGACCAGTCCCTGTCCCCCCAAACACCCCTACATCTGTAGTGGACCAGTCCCTGTCCCCCCAAACACCCCTACATCTGTAGTGGACCAGTCCCTGTCCCCCCAAACACCCCTACATCTGTAGTGGACCAGTCCCTGTCCCCCCAAACACCCCTACATCTGTAGTGGACCAGTCCCTGTCCCCCCAAACACCCCTACATCTGTAGTGGACCAGTCCCTGTACCCCCAAACACCCCTACATCTGTAGTGGACCAGTCCCTGTACCCCCAAACACCCCTACATCTGCAGTGGACAAGTCTTCTGCATCCCCCTACACTCACACAGCGGTCTTAGAATAAATATGCAGCCGATAACTAACAGACCTTCCATAATTCCTAATCAGTGCTGGGTTTCCATCCATCTTCTTGTTTTTAAGCTCCCCAGAACAATATGTCTCCCAGGTAATAGATATTAATCTTTAATTTAAACGTAGCCATAAGGTTTTATTGAATTAGTGTGTGAAGTACTTATGTGTACTACAGATCTAAAGCTATTGCTTAAATGTTTTTACTTCTTCATCATTATAACTGGCCTTTCAGCCAACAACAATCAATAATCTCTGTCTCCCACTCCCCCTCCCTCTCTGGCTCCCCCTAGTGGGTGCCTGTCCTGCTGGACTTCCAGAGCCGGGACACACTGTGGGGGTTTGTGCCCCCTCCCGACAGCCCCATCGCTGGACAGCTGGAGCTTCCCATCACGCTGCACCTGGGGGACTACAACCTGGACGGCTTCCCTGACGCACTGGCTATTCTCCGCAACACGAGCCGCCGGTAAGCTGCTCCCAGGAGGTGTGTGTGTGTGTGTGTGTGTGTGTGTGTGCGCTCAGATCTCACTCTGCTGCTGCTGTAGGCTCCTGTCTGTCAGGCTGTGGGGGGTGGGGTGGGGTGCGGGGGGGATTCTCCAGCGCATCACTGTCCAGAAAATAACCACAGCATTCTCATCTTAAGAGATTCATCCCAGAATCCACCGTGCAGGTGCAGTGGCCATGTTTTGCTGTCCATCAGTTGTTGACAAAAGGGTGTGCTGGGAGTCAAGAGGCGAGATGCCATCAGTGGAGCCAGACAGGAGACGGTCTAGAGAGAGACGTCCGTCTCTGTGACACCAGCCTGGGGGTGCACACCCCACACTTTGATCAGACCTCTGAGACCTGGACACACACACACACACGTACAACAGGGGTTCTCCGCAGGGTCAGCCTCTGTAGACACACACACACAAAACACACACATCCTTACTGTGAATTCTTTTCGTTTTACTTCTGCGGGCTTCGCTTCCTCCCGGGCACACCACATATACTCTGAGTCATCACAGTAGGGATTGTGGGGACTACCTACCTTCCATTATAACGAAAACTGGAATTACTGCAAGTTCACACAAAGTTGAGAAGAGCAGCAAAAATGAGGTCAAACAGAACGGAGAGACCGACAGGTGTGGTGTCCTCCAAACTCATCAGTGAAGAGCAGTCTCACTTCCCTTTACTCCAGTGAGCGTGACTGGAGGCGGTTCCTCATGAATATGTGTGGCGGCAGTGAAAAGGGCCTTGCCTGCTTTGCCACCATAATGCAGCCACTAGTACACCGTGGTGGTGAAATCAGTGATTTCAGAACCCTAGACAGAGGTAAATCTTCCCAGGAGAGGCGACAGGTGCTGTCTATGGTGCTGAATGTGGATCGGTTGACAATTTCAGCACCCTGGAGAGCGTCCAGTCGTGCTGAATTGTTTTTGTTTCTGGGGATGCCAGTCACTTTTAATTGTTGTTTTGGTTTCTCCTCCATACTGCTGTCTTCGTGAAGACATGGGAAGCTCCCCCACACAAACTCAAGTCTATTTGCGTCACTCATCAGTTCATTTATTTGTCTTGTCTTTCTAATACATTGCATCTGATGTCGCAGTAATCTTTAGTGTGCGGAAGCTTAACGCGTTCTTCTCCTGGGATCATCGGAGTGGGTTTAGGGCTGCACACCCACACCTGCTCTCACACACCCACCCACAGGCCTGCTTTTGTGTGTGTGTGTGTGTGTGTGTGTGTGTGTGTGTGTGTGTGTGTGTGTGTGTGTGTGTGTGTGTGTGTGTGTGAGATTAAATGCACGTGCAGATTTCTGTCTTTTCATTCCCGTCCCTCTGTGGTTCAGCCAGACAGGGTTTAAGGAGAAGCATGTCTACCCTCTGGGGCCTGTCTCTGTCTGTCTCTGTCTCCTTCTGTCTCTCTATCTATCTTTATCTCGCTGTCACTCTCTAAACTCTCACTCACACACATTCATACATTTACATTCCTCATTATGTATGTTTCTCTCGGACAAATTAAAGTGTAAATGTACATGAGGGTTGTGACTAAAAGCCAAAACTGTTTCGTCTGGCCAAGACACCCAGAGCAGCGTTCTGACTATGTATCACTTATTCGGTGTGGCTGATGTTTGCGAATGTTAATGACGCAGAGGATAGCTTAAGGTTATAGGACACGCATGCACCCACGTACATGCACACATGCACACCCAAACGAGTGTGTGTGAGTGTGTGAGCCTTGCCATTAATTTTTTGAGCTCTAATCATGCTGAGTAATCCCAGATGTTGCAGATGAGAGTATGTAAGTGGGTGCGGGTGTGTGTATGTGTGAGTGTATGTGAGTGTGTATCAGTGAGGGTGTGACTTCTCAGTGTTGCAGAAAATCCATATGCAGGTG
>NC_135211.1:17999823-18042323 GCF_052324685.1 Brachyhypopomus gauderio | reverse complement strand
CCCTCACCCATCTCTAGACCCCTCACCCCTCTCTCCTCCCCTCACCCCTCTCTCCTCACCTCACCCATCTCCCCTCACCTCACCCCTCTCTCCTCACCTCACCCCTCTCTCCTCCCCTCACCCCTCTCTCCTCCCCTCACCCATCTCTCCTCCCCCTACCCCTCTCTCCTCCCCTCACCCCTCCCTCCTCCCCTCACCCCTCCCTCCTCTCCTCCCCTCCCTCCTCTCCTCCCCTCCCTCCTCTCCTCCCCTCACCCCTCCCTCCTCTCCTCCCCTCACCTCCTCTCTCCTCCCCTCACCCCTCCCTCCTTTCCTCCCCTCACCCCTCTCTCCTCCCCTCACCCCTCTCTCCTCCCCTCACCCCTCTCTCCTCCTCTCTCCTCCCCTCACCCCTCTCTCCTCCCCTCACCCCTCTCTCCTCCCCTCACCCCTCTCTCCTCCTCTCTCCTCCCCTCACCCCTCTCTCCTCCCCTCACCCCTCCCTCCTCCCCTCACCCCTCCCTCCTCTCCTCCCCTCCCTCCTCTCCTCCCCTCCCTCCTCTCCTCCCCTCACCCCTCTCTCCTCCCCTCCCTCCTCTCCTCCCCTCCCCTCCCTCCTCTCCTCCCCTCACCTCCTCTCTCCTCCCCTCACCCCTCTCTCCTCCCCTCACCCATCTCTCCTTCCCTCTCTCCCTTGATTCTCCTCTTTTAAATATTTCCTCTACTTTCCTCTCATCTCACTGTGTTGGGTACTATTAGGCAGTGTTGGGTAGCATTGAGAGGTGTTGAGTAGAGTTAGGTACTATTAGGTAGTGTTTGGTAGCATTGAGAGGTGTTGAGTAGAGTTAGGTACTATTAGGCGGTGTTTGGTAGCATTGAGAGGTGATGGGTAGTGTTGGGTACTATTAGGCGGTGTTGGGTAGCATTGAGAGGTGTTGAGTAGAGTTAGGTACTATTAGGCAGTGTTGGGTAGCATTGAGAGGTGATGGGTAGTGTTGGGTACTATTAGGCGGTGTTGGGTAGCATTGAGAGGTGTTGAGTAGAGTTAGGTACTATTAGGTAGTGTTGGGTAGCATTGAGAGGTGATGGGTAGTGTTGGGTACTATTAGGCGGTGTTGGGTAGCATTGAGAGGTGTTGAGTAGAGTTAGGTACTATTAGGCAGTGTTTGGTAGCATTGAGAGGTGTTGAGTAGAGTTAGGTACTATTAGGTAGTGTTTGGTAGCATTGAGAGGTGTTGAGTAGAGTTAGGTACTATTAGGTAGTGTTGGGTAGCATTGAGAGGTGTTGAGTAGAGTTAGGTACTATTAGGTAGTGTTTGGTAGCATTGAGAGGTGATGGGTAGTGTTGGGTACTATTAGGTAGTGTTGGGTAGCATTGAGAGGTGATGGGTAGTGTTGGGTACTATTAGGCGGTGTTGGGTAGCATTGAGAGGTGTTGAGTAGAGTTAGGTACTATTAGGTAGTGTTGGGTAGCATTGAGAGGTGTTGAGTAGAGTTAGGTACTATTAGGTAGTGTTTGGTAGCATTGAGAGGTGTTGAGTAGAGTTAGGTACTATTAGGTAGTGTTTGGTAGCATTGAGAGGTGTTGAGTAGAGTTAGGTACTATTAGGTAGTGTTTGGTAGCATTGAGAGGTGATGGGTAGTGTTGGGTACTATTAGGCGGTGTTGGGTAGCATTGAGAGGTGTTGAGTAGAGTTAGGTACTATTAGGTAGTGTTGGGTACTATTAGGCGGTGTTGGGTAGCATTGAGAGGTGTTGAGTAGAGTTAGGTACTATTAGGTAGTGTTTGGTAGCATTGAGAGGTGTTGAGTAGAGTTAGGTACTATTAGGTAGTGTTTGGTAGCATTGAGAGGTGTTGAGTAGAGTTAGGTACTATTAGGTAGTGTTTGGTAGCATTGAGAGGTGTTGAGTAGAGTTAGGTACTATTAGGTAGTGTTTGGTAGCATTGAGAGGTGTTGAGTAGAGTTAGGTACTATTAGGTAGTGTTGGGTAGCATTGAGAGGTGTTGAGTAGAGTTAGGTACTATTAGGTAGTGTTTGGTAGCATTGAGAGGTGTTGAGTAGAGTTAGGTACTATTAGGTAGTGTTTGGTAGCATTGAGAGGTGTTGAGTAGAGTTAGGTACTATTAGGTAGTGTTTGGTAGCATTGAGAGGTGTTGAGTAGAGTTAGGTACTATTAGGTAGTGTTGGGTAGCATTGAGAGGTGTTGAGTAGAGTTAGGTACTATTAGGTAGTGTTGGGTAGCATTGAGAGGTGTTGAGTAGAGTTAGGTACTATTAGGTAGTGTTGGGTAGCATTGAGAGGTGTTGAGTAGAGTTAGGTACTATTAGGTAGTGTTTGGTAGCATTGAGAGGTGTTGAGTAGAGTTAGGTACTATTAGGTAGTGTTGGGTAGCATTGAGAGGTGTTGAGTAGAGTTAGGTACTATTAGGTAGTGTTGGGTAGCATTGAGAGGTGTTGAGTAGAGTTAGGTACTATTAGGTAGTGTTGGGTAGCATTGAGAGGTGTTGAGTAGAGTTAGGTACTATTAGGTAGTGTTTGGTAGCATTGAGAGGTGTTGAGTAGAGTTAGGTACTATTAGGTAGTGTTGGGTACCGTTGGAAACGAGACTAAGATGGAGTCAGTCTGCCAGTAGAGACACATCTTGTGGATCAGCAGGTGTGTTGTTGCTCAGCCAAGAACTGGAGAGAGAGAGAGACAGCTGCTCTGATCCCCTGGCGAGGTTCCATCTCTCTCTCTCTCTCTCTCTCTCTCTCTCTCTCTCTCTCTCTCTCTCTCTCTCTCTCCTCTCTCTCTCTCTCTCTCTCTCTCGTTCTCCTCCTCTTTCCCTCTGACCTGTCTCCTCCACTAATCACCTCTGTGCTGTGCCAGCCTCTCTGCCTGTGCCCTCTGTCCACAGCACTGTGGTGTCTACTCCAGGCTCAGGCTGCCCAGGCTGTTGGCAGCCCAGTCCTGGTACACAGCCATCTTCCCCCTCCAGCCCAGTCCTGGTACACAGCCATCTTCCCCCTCCAGCCCAGTCCTGGTACACAGCCATCTTCCCCCTCCAGCCCAGTCCTGGTACACAGCCATCTTCCTCCTCCAGCTCCTCCTCTTCCTCAGTGGACATCACTAGTTGTTTTGTTTTCCACTCTATGGGGTGTAGAGCTTGGAGCTTGAAGATTTCGGCTTGATGGCCATTTGACATGTATGCAAACCTGGCTTTAGGACCGCCTCCTCTCTTTAGGACCGCCTCCTGTCCCCCATTCGGGGACGTCGTGATACACATTAACATGCAAGGAGGAGCAAGCCTGCTTTCAAACCCCTGAATGTGAGCACTTCAGAAAAGAGAAGAGTTTACCACAAAAAAAAGATTTGGATTCTGTGCAGTGTTTCTTCTTTAAAATGCTTGATTTAAAAAAATCAGTTTAGAGAGAGGTTCCCGGGGTTTCCCTGCTCCAGCTGCAGGGGTCCCCACACACACACACACACACACACAGGAGAGAGAGGAAGGAGGAGATGAGTCATCACATGGCCCCTGTGGGCTCTGAAGCAGCAGCGTACTGAAGAGGTTGGAGGGGAGAGTTCACTCACAGCCTCACGCTGCCTTAATGGACGTCTAATGGAATGCCATCAGATGCTCTACTTTACTGCGTCAGGATATTCATTTAATAGGCGTGACAGTGTTTTATGAGGGGTTGGGATGATCAGTCCTGCTAGGGCAGAAGGAAGGACACAGTATACACACACACACACACACACACACACACACACACACACAGTTGCAGAGTCAGCTGTGTTTTGTCACACTCTCAAATCCATGCATATTTTGCCACACATGAACACACGCTCATATAGAGCAGCAGATATTGAATTCTCCCATACACACTCACTCTCCTTCCAATCACGCCATCTTTCTCTCACACACAGAGGAGCAGGTCTTCAGTACACACACACACACACACACACACACACACACACACACACACACACACACAGAGGAGCATGTTTTTTTTTCTTAATTTACACACACAGAGGCTCAGGTATTCAGTACACACACACACACACACAGGAGCATGTTTTTTTCTGAATTTACACACACAGAGGCGCAGGTTTTCAATTCACACACACAGTCAGAGTGAGAGAGCAAAAGAGAAGAACAGATTTTTAATACATGGGGGGCAATTTTTAATATACACACACACACACACACACACACACACAGCCTTATCCTGCTGCTCACCTGCCCTGCACTTGCCTCATGCATGATCATCATCATCGCCATCATCCTCATCATCATCAAAGCTCAGAGTCGCTCCTGCCTCGGGCAGTCCCAGCCAGATCATACCAGTGTTTCAAAACCTCACACACACCTGAAACACATCAGCGGATAGATTCATTCTGATAGGACAATCCGTGAAACTTCCAACCGACAGAGGCCACATAAGCCCCTGGGGTTTAATTCAGTTTAGTTGAATGAGTTGAAACTCTGTGTGTGTGTATGTGTGTATGTGAGTGTGTGTGTTTGCCCATAGTGTATGCGTGAATGCCCATACGCATGGTATGACAGCACGTAAGGAATTGTCTTGTGTGTGCATGCGCCTGCCTGTGTGCTTGCACGTGTGTGTGTGTGTGGGTGTCTGTGTGTGTGTGTGTGTGTGTGTGTGTGTGTGGTGTGTGTGTGTGTGTGTGTGTGTGTGTGTGTGTGTGTGTGTGTGTGTGTGTGTGTGTGTGTGTGTGTGTGTGGGTGCGTGCACTTGTCTCTGCACATGCTTAGCCAGTGATTCAGGTGCCTGTTTCTCTGTTGCTAAGCGATATCAGACCACCTAATGGTTGTGTTGAAGGAACGTCTCCTCTACACCGACTTGCGCTTTTATTTGACTGTAGTGGCGATGACATCATCACATGGTGCTGTGACAGGATGTCAGCTCGGAGATGTTCAGCCATCCTACCTCCACAGTGGCATCACAGGAGGTAGATGAGAGACCGTGGCTCTTCTGGAGAGGAGCTTGAAGCACATATGAAGGTGCAGGTTCAGGAGTGTGCAGAGCGATCATAGAGCAGCCGTGATGGTAGACGGGTGTCTCCTGGTTCCAGCAGCGTGGGGTACCACAGCAGCTGGTCAACATCTGCTTCCTCCACTCACATCCATCACCTATAGTGATGACGTGGGCCTTCTTAGACATGATTGAGTGTCCCTTAACATGGCTATAGTGTCTCACACACACACACACACACGCACACACTGATGACGGCTGTATTTGAGGTGTTTAGCAGAGCAGTAGCACATCTTTACTAGTGCTGCACATTCTCTGAATCGGTCACTCTGTAATCCATGAACCTTCAGTCATCTCTAAACCTTCAGTCATCTCTACACCTCTACCTCTCTACACCTCCACCTCTCTACACCTCTCTACAGCTCCACCACCTCTCTACAGCTCCACCACCTCTCTACACCTCCACCACCTTTCTACACCTCCACCACCTCTCTACACCTCCACCTCTACACCTCCACTTCTACACCTCTACCTCTCTACACCTCCACCACCTCTCTACACCTCCACCACCTTTCTACACCTCCACCACCTCTCTACACCTCCACCTCTACACCTCCACCTCTACACCTCCACCTCTCTACACCTCCACCTCTCTACACCTCCACCACCTCTCTACACCTCCTACACCTCTCTACACCTCCACCACCTCTCTACACCTCTACCACCTCTCTACACCTCCACCTCTACACCTCTACCTCTCTACACCTCCACCTCTCTACACCTCCACCACCTCTCTACACCTCCTACACCTCTCTACACCTCCACCACCTCTCTACACCTCCACCTCTCTACACCTCTCTACACCTCCACCTCTCTACACCTCCACCACCTCTCTACACCTCTCTACACCTCCACCTCTCTAGACCTCCACCTCTACACGTCTACCTCTACGTAGAGCTGGGCGATTAATCGATATTATCTATTAATTCGAATTTACAGTTAAGGACGATGTGTTTTTAAGAAAATCGATTTTCTGAGATTTAATTTTCACCACCGACGCTGCACTGTGGGCTCCCGTAGTTCAGTGAGTTTAGCACCTCCCACCCATCCACCCTCAAAACACACACACACAAACATGACGGCGGAACTTGTGTCCAAGAAAAGAGCAACTAGCTCCGTGATCTGGAGTTGGTTCGGTTTTGCGGCGTCAGATGTAGACCAAACAAGTCCTCGCTGTAAGGTGTTTGAAACCGATAGAGGGAGAGAGCGAAGAGTGCTATTCAGTTGCGCTGTCAATAAAGTTTCCCTCCGCGGGATATTTTGGATTAAGCAGTTTCTGCCTCGGTCACCGAACCCGCTTCAATGGATTATACTTTCGCGAGTGACCGTAGCGCGCGGCTCCGGGCACCTCGCGAGTGTGTAAAATGGAGACAAATTAAGTATTATATCGCGATCCATTATTAGTGTTGACTTGTAACTCCTGCGGTAGCCCAACTCAAAAGTAGACCAAAAAACCGCACCCCGCGACCCCATAATTTTTACCCGCGGCTGGATTTTCCAAACAAGCCCAATTTGGCGTGAAAACGCGAACCTGGCAACTATTGTAGTATAAAGTATAAACTGTGGTAGTATAAAGAAACAGTGGAAGGAACATTTACCTGACGAATTTTAATGTTACATTGTGTTTCAGGTTTGAAAAGTGCTGGAATTTAGGCTAAAGTGAGGGGAGCCCTGTTCTTAATCAGAATGTAGACAGCGTGACTGTCAGTACAACATGCAAGAATTGTTCAATTGTATTTGTTTTCCATTTTATTAAAGGGCACCAAATTATTTATATCTATTTATTTTTTGAGGGTGTGTTTTATTTATTTATTTTAAGTTTGAGGTTGCATTGTGTCAATGCTTAAAGTATGTTGGAGAAAACCTTCTAAAAGTTACTGAATGTTCTCACTTGTTTACAATTTGTTTCTGCTTGCACTTTAACCCCAAAGGGGAAATTTAAGTGAAAAATAAATTAAAACTTTTTTTTACCATTCCTTTATCATCTGTAGTTTTTTAGTAGAGGAAAATAAATCTATTAAAATCGAAAATCGGATTAAAAAAAAATTAATCGAAGATTTTTTTGGAGGGCCATATCGCCCAGCTCTACCTCTACGCCTTCACCTCTCTACACCTCTACACGTCTAGATCTCTACCTCTCTACACCTCTACCTCTCTACACGTCTAGCCCTCTACCCCTCTACATCTCTACCATATTCTCTCCCCACCCAATCTCTCTCTCTCTCATTCTCTCTCTCTCTCTCTCTCTCTCTCTCGCTCTCTCTCTCTTCTGTTCTATACAGTTCCCACATTGCACATGCTGGGTATCACTGAACAGCTTACCAGAAGGAGGAGTGTGGATTTTTTGTTACACAAACCAGAACACCAGCCATGCTCCTATTGGCAATGGAGTGAGAGAGAAAGAGAGAGGAACGGAGAGAGAGAGAGAGAGAGAGAGAGAGAGAGAGAGAGAGAGAGAGAGAGATGAGGAGGGAAGAGGGAGAGGGAGAGGGGCGAGAGGAGAGGAAATTAATGACAGAAAGGCTGAGGGGAAGAAAGAGGCAGAGATGGAGAAATGAGAGAAACTGGGAAGGAGAGACACGTGGAGAGAGAGAGACTGGGAGGGAGAGAGAGGCTGAGGGGAAGAGACTTTATAGAGAGAGAGAACAGTAATGCACCTGAGGCTGTGCTCAGAAGAGCATAGAGAGCAAGGAGGATGAGGGTGGAGGAGCAGGGTAGAGGGTGGAGGAGCCAGGTGGAGGGTGGAGGATCAGGGTGGATGAGGGTGGAGGAGCCGGGTGGATGAGGGTGGAGGAGCAGGGTGGATGAGGGTGGAGGAGCAGGGTAGAGGGTGGAGGAGCAGGGTGTAATGAGGGTGGAGGAGCAGGGTGGATGAGGGTGGAGGAGCAGGGTAGAGGGTGGAGGAGCAGGGTGGATGAGGGTGGAGGAGCAGGGTAGAGGGTGGAGGAGCAGGGTGGATGAGGGTGGAGGAGCAGGGTAGAGGGTGGAGGAGCAGGGTGTAATGAGGGTGGAGGAGCAGGGTAGAGGGTGGAGGAGCAGGGTAGAGGGTGGAGGAGCAGGGTAGAGGGTGGAGGAGCAGGGTGTAATGAGGGTGGAGGAGCAGGGTGGATGAGGGTGGAGGAGCAGGGTGGAGGAGCAGGGTGGAGGGTAGAGGGTGGAGGCTGAACCCCAGGCCTGTGTCAGCCTGGTTTCTTCACGAGGTTGCGCAGATACTCACACCTGTCAGGCACATACAAAGGTTGTGTGTCTCTGTACGTGTGTGGTACAGCACTGTGGGTGTGTGGGGAGGGTTTCTTTGTGTGTGTGTGTGTGTGTAGTGATGTATGTACAGTGCTGTGGGAGTATGTATGGTTGTGTGTGTGTGTGTATAGTGATGTGTGTGTGTGTGTGTGTGTGTGTGTGTGTGTGTGTGTGTGTGTGTGTGTATAGTGATGTGTGTGTGTGTGTGTGTATAGTGATGTGTGTGTTTGTGTGTGTGTGTATAGTGGTGCGTGTGTGTGTGTGTGTAATGATGTGTGTATGAGTGTGTGTACAGTGCTGTGTGAGTATGTATGGTTGTGTGTGTGTGTGTGTGTGTGTGTGTGTGTAGTGACGTGTGTGTGTATAGTGACGTGTGTGTGTGTGTGTGTGTGTGTGTGTGTGTGTGTGTGTGTGTGTGTGTGTGTGTGTGTGTGTGTGGGAGTGTGTCTGCGGGGTTGATGTTTTTCCTCTGTGTTCTACTCTCTGTAGTCTCTTGCTGCCGTGTGGAGCCTGACAATCAACCAGCTCCACTGTTTACTGCTCATTCCCCCATACACACACCTACGTGTGCGCACACACACGCGCACGCACGCACGCACGCACACACACACACACACACACACACACACGCACACACTCTGCTCATGCCAACATATGCTATGTATCACTATAATTCTTTTCCTGTTTTTGACCAACACAACATACACAAACATGCAGAAACACACACCACACACAGAGGGACTGGGAGACCGAGACATGCTGGGAGGGACGAGCAGACGGAACAGACAGAAGATGAAAAGACCATGTCTCCACCCTGCTGTTGAGTCTGGTGGAGACAAGTGTCCACATGCCTGTGTGGGGACGCTAGACTCCGAGTGTGTGCACGTCTGTGTGGGGACGCTAGACTCCGAGTGTGTGCACGTCTGTGTGGGGACGCTAGACTCCGAGTGTGTGCACGTCTGTGTGGGGACACTAGACTCCGAGTGTGTGCACGTCTGTGTGGGGACGCTAGACTCCGAGTGTCTACATGTCTGTGTGGGGACACTAGACTCCGAGTGTCTACATGTCTGTGTGGGGACACTAGACTCAGAGTGTCTGCCAGCCACCCAGACTGCATCACTAATGCAACTCAAACATGGAGCAATAAATGTTTCTCTTTGTGAGAGAAATGTTCTTGCTATGAACTTTAGACCTGTGATCATTTGGCTGGTTGTTTACTTGTTTGATAATGTAAGTTGGGCTGAAGAGACGTACTGCATACTAAACCCCCCCCCCCCCCCCCCCCTCCTTCTCTCTCGTCGTCTGGTGAGCAGCACTAGGTGGCTGTTCTAGCTAGGCTCAGCTTCACAGCCTCAATATGAACAAGCTCACTGAACACCATTCATTTGTGCATTTGTTCATGTGTGTGTGTGTGTGTATGCATGTGTGTGTGTATGCGTGTGTGTGTGGGTGTGTGTGTGTGTGCGTGCATGTTTGCATATGTGCCTGCGTTTGCATTTGATTAATGTGTGAACCGAAGTCTTAGAGAATGTGTGTATTAGTTCAGAGTAAATGTGTGTAGTAAAGTTGTCATCTAACAGACCGAGAATGGACGCTTGCTCTGCCCAGCTGTGTGGATCATCGTCCCCTCTCCACCCCCCTCTCTCCACCCTAACCCTCTCCACCCTAACCCTCTCCACCTTTGCCCTCTCCACCTTTGCCCTCTCCACCCTAACCCTCTCCACCTTTGCCCTCTCCAGCCTAACCCTCTCCACCCTAACCCTCTCCACCCTAACCCTCTCCACCTTTGCCCTCTCCACCCTAACCCTCTCCACCTTTGCCCTCTCCACCCTAACCCTCTCCACCTTTGCCCTCTCCACCCTAACCCTCTCCACCTTTGCCCTCTCCACCCTAACCCTCTCCACCTTTGCCCTCTCCACCCTAGCCCTCTCCACCCTAGCCCTCTCCACCCTAGCCCTCTCCACCCTAGCCCTCTCCACCCTAACCCTCTCCACCCTAGCCCTCTCCACCCTAACCCTCTCCACCCTTGCCCTCTTCACCCTAACCCTCTCCACCCTAACCCTCTCCACCCTTGCCCTCTCCACCCTAACCCTCTCCACCCTTGCCCTCTCCACCCTAACCCTCTCCACCCTTGCCCTCTCCACCCTAACCCTCTCCACCCTAACCCTCTCCACCTTTGCCCTCTCCACCCTTGCCCTCTCCACCCTAACCCTCTCCACCCTGCACATACTTCTCCCTCAGAAGCTCTGCTGGAAGAATATGTAGTTACAGTTTAACCCAAGCATCATGAAAAATGAAGGAAGTGCTACTGTGAATACATTAAGTGTCAGATCCAATCACAGCCAGATTTAGTTTGATGATGAAATAACAGGAGCAGTAGTAGCAAATTAAAGTGGCCGATCTCTGCCCCGCCCCTTCCCCGCCCCCCTGTGCAGTGAGCAGGTGCAGGCGTTCCTCATGGAGAACGTGCCGTGCAGTAACGCCAGCTGCACCGGTGTTGGACGCATGTTCCGTGTCCACTGGGACCAGTCGGACCTCAGCGCCATCCCCAGGGCTGCTGTCGCCACCTTCTTTGACATCTACGAGGACGTGAGTGACCTCCATCTCTCTCTCTCTCTCTCTCTCTCTCTCTCTCTCTCTCTCCCTGTCTGTCTCTCTCTTGTTAATGAAAACTGAGACCTCTGCGCTGTATCGTGGTCCTTATCTGATTTTCCCAGGCTGTAATGGTTCTCACCCTGTGTTGACCCACACTCAACGAACCAGTCGGATATGTCCACTACTGTTCTGAGATCAGCCTGCTCTCATCTCAATCATCTCCTACACTACACCACCCAATACCCCACACCACCATCACATGACACCTCTCCTACACTACACCACCCAATACACCTCCTCTCCCTCCTCTACCCCCTCTCAACCCACACTCTCAATCTCTCCTGCGTTTAAGGTCCTCCTCCTCCTCTCTAAAGGTCCTCTTGATTAATGGCTGTGGGAGGGGGAGTGGACAGGCCTGTTTGTTCTTGTTGAAGAGCACTTTGCACTTTCTGTGAAAGGAGATGACGACACAGGGAGGGAGGAGGTGGCAGACTGTTTGGGGGCGTGGCCAAGGCACAGTGAGGGAGGAGTGAGGTGTTGGGGGTGTGGCCAATGCACAGTGGGGGAGGAGTGAGGTGTGTGCAATGGACTTGTTTTGTAAGCAGGAGTGTGGGAGACTGATTAATCTGGCCTGCTGTTGAGACCTTTAACTGGGTGCTGTTCATTATTATCTCATCTAAGTTCATGCTCCTCTTTGATGGGTGTGATCAGTTATCAGATCAATCACACACTTGAACATGCACACACACACACACAAATGAGTTTTTCGTTCTTGATGGCCTTATGTGTGCAGCGAATGTAACATGTTGAATGTGTGTGTGAGGATGTACATGCGTATGTGCACGCGGGAGTCTTTTATCTGTCCTTATTGTCCTTGGCTGGTAGCTGATGTCATTGAGTGTCCTGGTGATTAATATTTCTAGTGGATGGCACACACACACACACACACACACACACACTCCCTCTACCTTCACCTCTCTGGCGTTCGTGGTCTGCTGTTACCTGCATCTTCTGTGTCAAGACCCCAGTTATCTGGTGTGGGACAGCAGCTGCGCTCCTCTCTGCCCTGCAGCTCAGCTCTGTGTCTTTGTGTGTTCGCAGTTTGTGTGATTCTGGTTCTGCCCTGATCCTGGTTTACATTGGCATGAATCTTAGGTTCATACATGTTGTGCGTGTGTGTGTGCGTGTGCATGAGCGTGTGTTGTGTGCACGTGTGTGAGAGACAGTGAGACTGGGTTTTAAAAGTCCTCTGACTCCCTCACCTTCCTCCACTCTTCATCCCTCTCTTCATTCATCTTCCCCCTGACCCCTGACCCCTCTCTTCCTGTGCTCCTGGTGATGCATCCTCCAGTCCTGTTCCTCTCAGCGTCCCTGTGTTTCTGCATGGCAGGACGGGGCGTTGTCCAGGAGCTCCTGCCTGCTGGTGCACAAGTCCCCCTCACTGTTGTCTTGTGTCTCCCACCACATCACTCTCTTCCTGGGCCGCTTGTCTGATGGCCTGCAATGATATAGGACAAAGGACACTGAGGTGTATTTGAGATGGAGCTGTAAAAAGTGCTTATGCATTATGGGAAACTGAGTTCTGGCTTCCCATCTGCAGGGGATTTTGGATATGATCGTGCTGAGCCGAACAGAGGGGAAACAGGACTTTAAGATCCACGCTCTCAAGAACAACTTTGAAGCAGATGCCTATTTTGTGAAAGTGATTGGTGAGTTTTCAAACGCTGAGTGTGTGTGTGTGTATGTGTGTGTTTAAGGGTGACCTGTGCTATAGTGTAAGATGGTGTAAGTGTGGGGTCTCTTGTCCTGTTGAATTCTCCAGGGTAGTAGAGGGTGGAGCAGGGTTGTGGAACATGGGGCAGGGTAGTGGGTGGTGATGTAGGGCGGGGTTGTGGAGTGCACCACCTACCCATTGTGTGTGCGGTGTTAGTGCCGAGAGGCTGTCACTAGCTGACATTTGGACAGCTGACATTTGCAAAGGGAAATGTTTCCTGTAAAAAGCCGTCGTAATGCCATTTAATCCAGCCTGCTGCGCCTCCATCAAAGCAGAAAGACTATAGCGTACACACAGAGACGTGTGTTTGTGCGCACACACGCCTGCGTGTGTAAACTACACTCCGCACACACTCGCATTCCCCCGTCACCAACACACACACACACACACCCAGTAGGTTAAAGAGAATACAAGTAATCCGCAGTTCCTCTCTCTCTCTCTCACACTCTCTCTCTTTATCTCTCTCTCTCTATCTCTCTATCTCATGTATCCTCTCTCTCTCTCACTCACGTTGTCCTTCTCTCTCTGTCTCTCTCTCACACACTCTCACGTTGTCCTTCTCTCTCTCTCTCTCTCTCTCTCTCTCTCTCTCTATAATTTATCCAATCTGCCTCTGATCACTTCCAGATTGTGGTCATGTATTTCATATTTTGTTAGTTTTCCATTCATGTTCCTGGGTCAGATTAATCTTACCGATATCTGTTCTAGTGTTTCTGGAGGAAGAGTTTAGAATGCCACGCCCAATGAAGTGTTGGGCCAGCACTAGAGGAGGGACCCTGATCAGAGGATAGATTACTGAATGTGGCTTGATTGTATTGTATTGCTGTGTTTATATGTGGGTGTATGGGGGTAAAGACCCAGTCCTGCTCTGCATTTTATTGTACACATTGCTGTGCACCCCTACAATTATTCTCAGTTGGCTTTTTATGCCAGTTTTTTTTTTGTTATTCAGATCTGTGTTTGGTCCATTTCACACCCACACAATAGAATTGATTTTACTACTATGTTGATCTTTGTTCTCTATAGGTTCTCAAGTGATCAGTGTTTTCCTGAGATCTGTTTTCCTGAGATCTGTGTAGACCTGTGATCTTGTGTAACACTCACGTCTGGACATACTGCTGAGTGACTGGCCTTGCAGCAGGCCTTGTTCTATGGGTGACATTAGCAGAAGGTCACTAGCATAGAGCAAGCATGTGATTTCAGCATCATGCAATGTTATGCCAGGAATGTCAGGCTGCGCCAGTTCTGTTGTGAGGTCTTTATTGTAGATGTTTAATAGTGTACAACTTTTGCTACATCCCTGTGTCTCCACGACACTACTAGAAGAACTCTGATCTGTTTTCGCCATTTCTTACTGCACAGTATTACACACACACACACACACACACACACACACACACACACACAGTAGAACCCCGGAACTCAACCGCCTCAGTACTCGACATATTCGAAGTTTGACGCAAAATTTCGAGAAAATTTTGTCTTGGAGCTCGAACAAAACTTCGGAATCTGACCCAACTCGTGTGACTTTTGTAAACAAAATACAGTTCATGCTTAGGTCACATGCCGCTAGTTGGCGTTGTTGTTCAAATGGTTTTAAACCATTTTGAGGCTGTGCTCCAAGCTTTTGCTGTATTTTTTGTTGTTTTTTGTACTGTTTTAGACAAAAAATATGGGTCCCAAGAAAGACATGACAGAAAAGCAGAAAATGATAAGAGGAAAATGGTAAGAACAATAGAGTTGAAAAAAGCCATCATAGAGAAGTATGAAAAAGGCGATCGTGTGACGGACTTGGAATTCAACTTGATGGTTGAGAACGGGTTAATCCGTTTTCAGTTATTTTTTATGGGGAAAATTGATTGGGAACTCGACTGCATCGGAATTCTACTGCATCGCTTCTCAACGCTCCTTCCGGAATGAATTAGAGTCGAGTTCCGGGGTCCTACTGTATATACACTCAGTACACCTGTCCAACTGCTCATTAAAACAAATGTCAAATTAACCAATTACATGTTAGCAATTCAATGCATTTAAGCATGTAGACACAGCCTACATGCTTCAAACCTACATGCTTCTCAGTTCAAACCAAGAATCAGAATAGGGAAGAAAGGTGATTTAAGAGACTTTGAACGTGACATTGTTGTTGGTGCCAGACGGGAAGGTCTGAGTTTTTCAAAAACTGCTGATCTACTGGGATTTTCACACACAACCATTCCTCCGGTTTACAGAGAATAGTCCGAAAATGAGAAAATATCCAGTGAGTGGCAGTTCTGTGGGCGCAAATGCCTTGTTGATGCCAGAGGTCAGAGGAGAATGGCCAGACTGGTTCGAGTTGATGGGTCGTTACAACCGAGGCATGCAGAAGAGCATCTCTGAACGCACAACACATCGTACCTTGAGGCAGACGGGATACAGCAGCAGAAGACTACACTGGTGCCAGTCCTGTCAGCTAAGAACAGGAAACTGAGGCTTCAATTCACCACAGGCTCACCACAACTGCCACAACTATTTTCCAAATAGAAGATTGGAAAAACGTTGCCTGGTCTGATGAGTCTCGATTTCTGCTGCGACACTCGGATGGTAGGCTCAAAATTTAGCATCAACAACATGAAGCATGGATCCATCCTGCCTTGTATCAACAGTTCAGGCTTGTGGTGGTGGTGCAATAGTGTGGGGGACATTTTCCTGGCACACTTTGGGCCCATTAGTACCAATTGAGCATTGAGTATTGTTGCTGACCATGTCCATCCCTTTATGATCACTGTGTACTCATCTTCTGATGGCTACTTCCAGCAGGATAACGCGTCATGTCATAAAGTGCGACTCATCTCAGACTGGTTTCTTGAACACAACAATGAGTTCATTGTACTCAAATGGCCTCCACAGTCACCAGATCTCAGTCCAATAGAGCACCTTTGGGATGTGGTGGAACAGGAGATTCACATCATGGATGTGCAGCCGACAATTCTGCAGCAACTGCGTGATGTTATCATGTCAATATGGACCAGACTCTCTGAGGAATGTTTCCAGTACCTTGTTAAATCTATGCCACTAGGGATTAAGGCAGATCTTAAGGCAAAAGTGGGTCCAAACTGGTACTAGCAAGGTGTACCTAATAAAGTGGCCGGTGAGTGTATGTAACCAACTGGATCACTGTCTGTGAGTCTATAGTCCAGGGGTGCTCATTACGTCGATCGCGATCGACCGGTCGATCGCGAAGGAAGTGTCGGTCGATCGCGAAGGAATGTGCGTAGATCGCGTCACATAAAATAGTAGTAGATGAATCGCACATCTGCACTGACGGTTGTATTTTGATTGACATTCACGGTAGCCAATCTGCAATCCACTCAACAAATTACGTTCGCCGCCACCCCGGTAGATCTTTCTGACTGGGTCATCTTATAAGTAGCTCGCAAGCTGAAAACTGTGGGCACCCCTGCTATAGTCCATACACTCTAACCAACTGGATCACTGTCTGTGAGACTATAGTCCACTACACTATAACCAGCTTGATATGAACTTTACAAAGCTTGTTTTTCTTGGTCATTGAGAATGCTGTGATGGCAGTTTCATGTGACAGAGGAGTTATGTGTAATGTGTAATTAATTAAAATGTTCACCGTATTGTACGTATAATCTATTTCTGTGTCAGTCCTGGTATTCAGACCCCAACATACTGAATCATTCTGAATCGTACCGAATCATCGCTGTGGACCTGGAAGTAGGTGACTTGTAACCAGTGTTGGGAACGTTACTTTAAAAAAGTAATTAGTTATAGTTACTCACTACTTGTTCAAAAAAGTAACTGAGTTAGTAACTGAATTACTCTATAATAAAAGTAACTCGTTACCAGAGAAAGTAACTATTTGCGTTACAGTTAAAAAAAAGTTATATGCCAATGAATAAGGATTTTTTTTTTGAAAAAGCAGTTTTTACAGTCAGTTGAAATGAGTAGATTAGAAAGGTGTTTAACTTTTGATATTTATTGCACATCCACAGACCAGTGCAGGATAAAATCCTTTAAAATCCCAAATCTTTGTTAAAAAAAATAAAAAATAAAAAATAGTAAACAGTTACACTATATAAAGTGCATTTACATCTATCAAATAAAATTAAATTCTCTCAATCTGAGACAACTGTTTGTTCACAACAGAAGTAAACTTAATACAACCTCTATTCTTAATTAAATAATTCAAATACCCAGTCTGGTAGACATTCAGGAACTTCAAGTATTTTCTTAAATAATGTTTATATCGCCACCTTGAAAATGCTAATTTTTCTTCGGCTTGCTCCTGACTCGCCATTTCTGCCTCTTCTCCGTTTGTGTCGCGTGCTTCGGCACGTGTGTAAAAACACTGGCTCTGATTGGCTACCATAACGCTGCCTTAGCCAATCGCTTACTGACTTGTTAAGTTAACAGGTGTTACACCGAGAACCGTGATCTATCGAGATCTGTTACTTCTCACTAGTCTGGGCAGCGGTCCGCTCGCATTACTGTTAGTATATCAATATATAGTAACGCACCGCTTTTAATGACCAGTAACGTAAACGGCGTTGTAACGACAGGAAAAGTAATTAATTATATTATCCCGTTACTAACAAAATGACGCCGTTACCTAACGCCGTTATTTTTAACGGCGTTATTCGCAACACTGCTTGTAACTAAGGGAAGCTTTCCTCTTGATGATCGGGAGAGTCCTGAGGAAGAAATATATGCTGCACAAAAAGTTCATTTCAAGGCAAACCGATAGCTCTCCTTTTTTGTCTAACTTTGATGTTTATTCTTTTCTTTATGGCAGATGATTGAGTCATGGCTGTGTTTGATTTCAGACTTTCTGATGAGTTTAACCCTCACTGTATTAGCAGGGTTGTGTGAGGGTCGTCCCTGGTTGGCTGGATGAGATACAACACAGACCCACTCTACATCCTGTCCTGTTCACACTGTCCCCTCAGGTCACTGCTTACCTTCCTCAGTCATTGTGTTCTTCCTCCTCATCATGAAGCCAGTCAGTCTCGTCAGTGGTCTCCCTGGCTATCTGCTGGCCCCTGTCTTCTTCTGTCTGCCCTCACTGCAGCTCTGGTGGATAATGAGAGCTCTCAGGGTATCAGGAGCTGATGCCGTGCTGTGGAGGGGGCAGAAAGGACAGATGCACTCTGGGTAATTTGCTCTGAATTTAAAACTGCTCCCAAGCTGCAAGCTATGCCCTCTTCCCCTGCTGTGACACACGCCGCATGTCAAACAGAGTGTGTGTATGTACTTGTGTGTATGTACGTGTGTGTATGTACGTGTGTGTGTGTGTGTGTGTGTGTGTGTGTGTGTGTGTGTGTGTGTGTGTGTGTGTGTGTGTGTGTGTGTGTGTGTGTGTATGCAAGCGCACTCACTCGCATGTATGTTAATTTGAAGGAGGGAGAGACAGAACAAGCCAACCTGTCTATGGTAAAGTGAATATATGAAGGAGAGAGTAGGTGTCCTCCATGTGAATGCTATCCCACAAATCCACTCCCCTCATTAAACCAACATATTCTGTTACTTGGCTCAGTGTCCCAGCACACACACACACACACACACACACACACACACACACACACACACACACACACACACACACAGAGGCTTCCCTTCCCCTCACTGCCACTCTGTAAGCCCATCTCTCCGCTGTAGTCTCCTCCAGCTCCCTGACTTGTAGTTAAGAGTGTAATGTCTCTGTGGCCCACACATCCTCCTCATCCTCCTCCACCCTGGAGCTGAGCGGAGGCAGCTGTGCCTCAACACCAAGAGCCATGCAAAGCCTCCACCAAGTCTGAGCTCCACCTCCACTCACTGTTCTCCACTTCACTCCTCATGTACTCCACGTTTTGCAGTGGGTGCTTTATTTATTCTACAGAGCCCATGTCCCACTTTAACTCTAAAGTTTGTGCTGCACTTTATGTAACACATTATATCTGTGGCAGTTGACTGCATGCATTCTAACATTCAGAGAGTTTTGTCCGCTTCAGTCTATTCTGTACTTTAATGTATGCTCCACTTTACTGAGTCTGTGTACTTTTTCCACTCTGGTTCATTATACAGAGTCTCTGCTCCATTTCAGAGAGTCAGTGTTGCGCTAAGTATAGACGCTGGGCTTCACATTAGAGTTTATCATGCACTTTAGTTCGTGTGCTTCACTTTACCAAGAACAGCCCGGATTACTCCTGCAAGATTCATGCGTTTACTGTGGGATTCATGCGTTTATTTTGGGATTTGTGTGTTTATTTTGGGATTGGTGTGTTTTCGTGTGCTTCCTCCCGACCCCTGAGTCTGCACATGAAGGGCCTCAAAGTGGGACTGGCAGCAGAGTCAAACTGACCGGAGACCAGAGAATCAAACTGAGGGAGATGGGTTTAATAGCTTTGAGCTCCTGGTGATATTCTAATATGTAGTCTGATGTTTAAATGGAAGCAATTAAAGTGTTGTGTTTAAAAGGTCACAGGTCAAGCTGAGCTGCAGTTGAGTCTGATGAAGCAGCTTTATGTCTGGTCCATCTCTGGTCCATGTCTGCATTTTGCCTATGCTTCTAACGATTTATAAATGTGAGCGAGTATACCTTGAGCAGTCGATGATCAGTCCAGAGCCTTAACAGCTGCAACACACACCACACACACACTCACCACACACACTCTCCTGATCCTTCTGACGCTTAAAGAAAGAACTGGGGAATGGACATGCAAAAGTAAAATGAGAGAGAGAGAGAGAACGGACATGTCTGGTGCATGATTCCTTCTGTGCTCTATACATTAAAATGGCTCAGAGTATCACTGTCACATGTGCACATTTTCTGGGCCTAATCCTGGCTGCTCATTAGTGTTAAAACTAGGGGAACTGCCCCCATCTGCTGAATAGCTTCCTCTGATGCTCAACCAGATGATGTGCTGATTCACCCCACCTGCTGCAGACCTGCAGTGAGCTGATGTGGATGTAAGCTCCTCCCCAGCCAGGGTGCTGAGCTCCGGGCTGTGCCTGCAGAGGCTGTGGAGGGTGGAGTGGTTACTGCACAGGGGCTGGACACTAGAGTGCATGTCAGCTCCTCTGCAAGGTTACGTATCAGGCCAGTGGTGTGCCATTAACATGCTACTGAGACTGTGACCATCACTCATTATAACTCCACCTTCTACCTCACTAACTCTACCTAACTAACGCAGTGCAATAAATGGTGATGGATCCAGGAGCAGGTGGTGGGGAAAAGCTAGCCATTCTGCTTGAGGAAGAGGTCAGGGGTCAGACAGAGGGACAGCTACTGAAGCGTGCACGTGTGTGTGTGTGTGTGTGTGTGTGTGTGTGTGTGTGTGTGTGTGTGTGTGTGCGTGTGCGTGCGTGCGTGCGTGCCTGCGTGTCCAAACTCTAGTTTTACAAAGACCAGCTGTAAAATTGATCAGGAATGCATGGAAATCTAAAGCCAGCTGATCCTCTGTTTTAAAAGTTAGAAATTTATTTATATCTTAATGCTATCTACAGACACAATTTACTTTAAAAATTTAGTAATATTTCTTTCAGCCAGAAATGTGTATTTGCTTTTAACACAATGGCAACTGCTATTCCGTCAAGCCTAGAACCACTAAGGGTGGGGTTTGGGTGCTGCAGTTGCTCCACCCACTAACTCGGGGTGTGTTCCTGGTCTACTGTATTAAACTGGCACACAGTCTGAGATGTTAGAATGCTTTGCTGCCTTTGAGACTAGCTCCATTGAGGTTGACTGGACTGCTTTGAGTTTGAATGGACTGCTTTGAGTTTGACTGGGCTGGCATGGGGGTTGAGTGCTCTGCCTTGGGGTTGAGTTGCCTGCCTTGTGCCTTGTTTGCACCAGACTCGGTTGTGCACACCTGGACTTGGCTAGACTCTCAGCAGCTAGCTGTTCTTTCATCGCCCTTTGCCCGTCTGTTTAAATGTCTTAATAAAATAAACCTGTTATGCTATTGACTGTGTATAACCCTTCATATGAACTGTGTGGGTATAACCCTTCATATGAACTGTGTGGGTATAACCCTTCATATGAACTGTGTGGGTATAACCCTTCATGTGAACTGTGTGGGTATAACCCTTCATGTGAACTGTGTGGGTATAACCCTTCATATGAACTGTGTGGGTATAACCTAGGGGTGGGAATCGTTTACTATCTCACGATTCGATTCCGATTTTGGGGGCCACGATTCGATTCAAAATCGATTTTCGATTCAAAACTATTTTCGATTCAAAAAACAATTTGGTTTATCAAAATTTCTGCTTCAGTCTATAAAATCTGCATGATCTACTACAGTCTGCTTTGCAAGACAGAATGACAAATACAGAAAATAAAGTGTCTTTCACTTTTAATTAACAAAAATTATGTGCTTTGGTAAAATAAAATGCTTTTTGTTGTGTTACCAAAATTCTTTAGCTTCATTTTGCAAGCTCTCAGGACTGGCTCAGATGCAGTTACACCGGCGTAACCGTACACAGCCAGGTCCCTGCTTTCTCTGTGGTTGCTTCTCGTTTAATGGTGTCTCGCCACCTCTCTCTGTTATGCTTTCTCTGTACTTATTCGAGTATCTATCTCCTGTGTCGCTTCCTGACTCATCTCAAGTTTTCCCAATCCTGTATTTCTTCCTATCCGTTTTGCCTTTATTTTTGGGAAGGGTTTTATTTTGCCAGTTACTTCTGCTGGCGTCCTTGGTTTCGTTTTCGCGTTGCATTTATCCGCGCTGTTTTTTAGTTACTGTTGTTATTTTGCTTCTTTCTCCCATCTCTCTGCGGTTGAGTGTTATTTTCCACGCGTTGTATTTTCTATTTACTCCGTGCCCTCACGGTTTTTGTTTCTATTCTTTTGCGCGTTGAGTCTTCTGTGCTGTTTTGTTTGTTCGTTCTGGGTCGGTCGCTGTGCTCGTTTCCTTCTCGCTAATACATTTGACAAGTATCAACATTTGACAACATCTTGCTCTTGCGAGCCGGCACTTGGGTCACGATTTTTTGGCACACCTCTAGAATAAACCTTCTATAGACTGTGTAGGTATAACCCTTCATATGAGCTGTGTGGGTATAACCCTTCATATGAGCTGTGTGGGTATAACCCTTCTATAGACTGTGTGGGTATAACCCTTCTATAGACTGTGTGGGTATAACCCTTCTATAGACTGTGTGGGTATAACCCTTCTATAGACTGTGTGGGTTTAACCCTTCTATAGACTGTGTGGGTTTAACCCTTCATATGAGCTGTGTGGACATAACCCTTCTATAGACTGTGAGTATAACCCTTCTATAGACTGTGTGAGTATAACCCTTCTATAGACTGTGTTAGTATAACCCTTGCTATATACTGCAGTGGTTTCCATTTAGCTGCTATGGGTCCTCAGCAGAAATCACACTCCAAACTTCACCTTGTGAAATTAACTGCGGAAAAGCAGGACCCAAGGTTTGTTTTGCAAATCAGAGGGAATTTGATGAATATTTACTGATCAAACATGGTCAACTTCACAACTTCAGAGAATTTTATGTTGGTTTTTAGAAATAATTTTAAAAATCTATTTCCTTTGTGCACTTTGATTTCACCATTAGTGTTGTGTTTTCGTCCCTTTTGATTACATCATTTGATTACTCTCTCTCTCTCTCTCTCTCTCTCTCTCTCTCTCCCCGTCTCTCTCTCTTGCCCCCTCTCTCTCTTCCCCTCTCTCTTTCTCCCTCTCTCTGTCTCTCTCTCTGTCTCTCTCTCTGTCTCTCTCTCTCTCTCTCTCTCTCGCTCTCTCTCTCTCTCTCTCTCTCTCTCTCTCTCTCTCTCTCTCTCTCTCTCTGTCTCTCTGTGAGCTTCATTGGTGTGACCATATTCACTTACAGTATTGCCAAAGCAACATTAAAATACTGTTAATAAACATTTACAACATTAAAGAAGGTGGGTTCCCTATACATTAGAAAGCACCTAATGTAAACAATTCACTAAATCCTAATAGTACATTGGAGTGTGTTGACTTAGAATTACACTGCATTTATCAACCACAAACTGCAAAACTGTGTTCATATTAATTGATGTGTTTAATGTTCTTAAAATGATGGGAAGCAAAATCACAAAACAGAAACTAAAAGGGTTTAACCAAATGGTTTAACTAAAATGGTACAAAGTCCAACAAGATTAACTTAACAAAGTCTGTAACTTTAAACTGCAATGAAACTGATCTTTACAAATCAACCAGGCTATATAATGAAAACATAATTGAGTCATGGCTATGTAAGACATGTCTAGATCAAGACATGGTGTAGACATAAACAGACTGGATGGGACCACATGTGTGTCATAGACCTTACAGAAAGACTTGAAACAAAAAAAGCAAACCAGATGGAATCAAATAATGAGAGAAACTACCAACACACCTATGATGATTTAATGGCAGTGCTTAAACAAATGTGATTTACATTTCCAAAAGCAAAAGCTCATAAGAATAGCATAAAACTAGGTTGGTTCAGTGGTACAATATGGAAGTTAAGAAAGGGGTTGCTAAAGAACTATTAAAGATGCAAAAGGTATCAGTACTCATATACAAACTGAAATGGCTAATTTAATTTGATTTGAAGCCTGTAAATGAAGTAAATGTCAATTGAATTCTCATCAGTGCAAAACACTAAATCAAAGGACATATTTGGACTTTTTCCTCAAAATAAAATAAATAAATAAAGTAACAGTGATTTACATTATAACCAGGTCCATTCAGGAGAACATATTCCATAGCACGATGAAGCTTGCATTACTAGCATCTGTTCGTAAATCATTTGATAGACAGGAAGTAAGTAATCACAGACCAACTAGTATTCTCCTTGCTGAGCAGCTAATGGCACGTTTTGACTCTGAAAGGCTGCTACATCTCCTTCAGTTCGGATTTAGACGAAATCATTCATCTGAAACAGCATGTTACTTCCTTGAAGTTATCAAGGCAAAATTGGAATGGGATGAGGGGGCTGGTTGGGATAGTTATTTCCTGATCTGCACAAGATGATGACACTGTAGATCAGTAAATACATTTTTATAAGTTAGTTAAACATTTTCCATGAATGCACAAACCTGTATCTACAAAAAAGATTATTATTTAAAGTTTGTGGTGACAGAGTTCCACAGGATTCCATATTAGGACCTCTGATATTCTTTTCATGCATTAATGATCCACTATCAGTATGTGTTGATATTTAGGTGTATGTTAATGTCCCATATGTCTATGGTTACAATGGAGTTTAAGTTGCTGAGAAATGATGACTAGCTATGGATAAAGGTGCAAATATGCTCCGTGATTCAAGAAAACCATATATTTCACTAAACAAAACTGGGGATTATGCTGAGGTTTAGGTATAAAGACATGATGTAAAGATGAAATCTTCATGTTTGTGTTTCTTGTATGTGTGTGAGTAGAATAATACCTAAATTCTTAAAACCTTGAACATACGATAAACCTCACAATAAAATAACTTAGCCAATTAGATACATTTATTTATATATATTAGAAACTCACAATAGAAGAGGACATGTTTACATACATATTTAATGAAAGAGGACATGTTTAAATACAGTGATTTTTCTCTTGTTTCTTATTGTCTGTTTTGTTGATCTCAGGCAAATAAGGTGACCGTGAAACTATCAAAACATCCTTTCAAGGAAATTGCAACAACACCACTGTCAGATATGGTTTAGATACAATACATTATGTTTTAATCACATAATTCTGTATTTAGTTGTCTGTCTGGGGTTTGATCATCCATAATACTGCTTGAAGAGCCTTGATCAGTGTGCACAGGGCGGTCTCCAGGGGGCAGTGTGGCATTCCTACACAAACTGCCACTTTTCCACAGTCTGCTCTTTCATTCAAAGCTGTTATATAGAATATCCTACCCATAAAAATTGGTCATGCTTGCATTAATGTAATCAGACCCTGTTATCTCATGAGGCTTGTGCTTATTTTATATGCAATGGTTGTGAGAGCTTAGTTTGTAATCGAGTTGATTGGGATAGATCTAGTTGGAGGATTTGATGGCTGTATATTTAATTTATATTGGTTTCATCGTATACAATACTGCAATGCCAAGTAACAATACTGCAAAATCAATCAACAATACTGCAAAACTAATTAACAATACTACAATTCCAGTTACCAATACTGCAATGCCAATTAACAATATTGCAATACCAATTAAGAAGTGATGTATTGTGCAGGTTTATGTAATGTTCAAAGACAAGGAACAATGGTCCTTTTGTTACTTCCATAACTTTGACAGTTTTCTCACTGGTAAGATTTCAGGCAGTTAATATGAATATGAAAGTTTAATAAGGACAGTCGTTATCGAAGACATCACACGCATGCTCATTTTTGTGCCTAATAAAATGCTAATTGACTACATTCCATCTATCTAATAAACTGTGTCTTCCATTTATATAATAAAAGTCTCCCTTTTTATACAGTCAAACTCCTTATTTGTTATTGTGCTCCTTAACTCTATTGTTTTGCCAAGTGAGAGATTCAGTGAGATGCACTGACAGTGCTGTACTCTTATGCCACCGTCAGTTCAACTGTGCAGTCACAGAGCTTAACCTTTAAATTGGAGAAAATGAATGGACACGAGATGTATCCCTAACCTTCTCTCCCCTCTCTCAACCAACAGTGCTCAGTGGACTGTGCTCAAATGATTGTCCTGTGAAGGTCAGTGTATATTAGTCACTTTTAATGTCACCATGTCTATATATGCATGTCTTTAGAGTGTGTCCTTGTGTGTGTGTCCGCATGTGTGTGTGTGTGCTTACATGTCTGTCCCCAGTGTTTGCTCAGAAATCCTCATGTCAAACCTTTCATCATCATTAAGGATTTAGTAACAGTGTTTTCAGTCAGTAGGTTAATATCCTAAACATACCACATAAACACATACATTTTATATTTAAATATATTAACAATATGAACAAACACAGCATTTCACTAGCAATTAAATCCAATCCTACCAGCAGCATTTCAATACGTTACATGAACTCTCTTGCTTTGTGTCCCCCTGAATTCCCAAACACACACAGCATGTCATGGCAGCCGGGTGATGATTACACAGCAGTCTAATCAGCAGAAACTAACAGATACGAATTAAGCTTATCATCAATTCTTTCTTCCATCACTCTACCATTAGGGCTGTGTCATTCTGTCCCTCTCTCATTCTCTATATTAGTTATTATTATGAACTTTATTAGTATTTTTGGTTGCAGTATTGCCAAAGCAGCATTAAAACAACAAAAATTACCCATTTTCTATATTAAATCCCTTTCTCTCTCCTTTCATTCTATTTTTCCCTTCACTCTATCCGTCTCCTGTCTACATCTCCATCACTCTGTTTCCCACCTCCTCCATCTCTCCACTCGTCCACCTGTGGTTTTGCCCTTCATCAGTGTGCCCAGTGTGAGGATTATGTGGGTGTGAACATGAGGTCAGAGAAGCGGTGCTGTGGTCATGGGAACTTTGTGTGTACACGGCTTCAGCAGCACACGTTCTGACAAGCTGTCTGATGCAGGCACAGAGTTCCTCCCAGATGTTACACGACGACAGTGTATAGCCACAATATCAGAATATTATATATATATATATATATATATATATAAACATATAAGTTAACCTCCCTCCCTGTCTCTCTCTACCACCCTCTCTCTCCTCCATTGTCTGTGTCTCTCTAGTAACAATAATTATTATTAATAATAATCATCATAATTATTTTATTATGATGATTAAGGTTCGCCCTCACCTTTACATGAGCAAGGAGGTGTGATTATAAGCCAGCACACAGCATATTTCACACACAGGAACCTGGTTCTAATACACACACAGTCACACTTGTTCACACACCATTCACATAATTTGCTGTTGCTTTTCTGAGGCAGGTTGTTCATGAGTGTCATCAGGAATTAGTATCTGGCAGAAGGCGGAGAGCATAACTGAAGGTTTTATTGAGGCTTTATTGAAAGGGCTGGAGAGGGTGGTGCTACACCCCTTCACCCCTCCACCTCTCGGTGTATGGAGCCATCACCGGTCCTTCCTAACTCATCCGTGCAGATAGAGAGCTGTTTCTCAGGTCTGTGGAGCTCTGTCTGTAGGAGTTGAACCCCCACGCGTAGCCCAAGGGAATGGAAAGGTGTTAGATCTAACATGATATGAGATGAGGCTTGATACACACACATACACACACACACACACACAGCTGAATAAGCAGGCAGTGGGCTGGTGAGGACACCTCAGGCGAACTTGTGTGTGTGTTGTGTGTGTGCAAATCTGTGCATGTGTGTGTGCGTGTATGTAAGACACACACTGTGCTTGTCTCAGAACTGAGAGCGACAGCAGACCACAGGACAGCACTGGGGAACTCTGCTCTGTCACAACACAGTTTGTGGTCCAGATCTCTGGAGCAGGCAGGCAGGGGCGAGATCTCTGACGATCTGGATCCACTCCAGCTACAGTCATGTTCACTTATGTTTCACTGCAGTGCCAATACATGTACATGTGTATTTTGAAGTAACATTTTATGTTCAAGTGCCTGTACAGTGGAAATAACCATATGTGCATGCGTGTGTGCATGTGTGTATTTTCTTCTTACAGCCCTTTGGAGTGAATCAGCCTGGCCCGTATGTCATGTACATGACTGTGGACTCTAATGGGTACTTGAAGAACGCGTCCGGTGAGTTAGAACACCCGCACCAGCTATACACTTGCTGAGCAATACCCACAATGCCCAGTACGGACATTACTCAGCACCGGCGCACACTACCCACATGCTACATACTACACAGTACCCAACATGCTACACAGTGCCCGCACACCACACAGGGGGGTAGCCAAGGTTAGGACAGTGCTATGTTTCAGTGTCCTTTCTCGCACCGTTGGGTCTGCACTAGTGCAGGGGCAGTAGAGCTCGGGGCACTTCCATGGGTGCTGCACCCTGTCTGCCCCGCCCCCCTCGCCTGTGTTCCCGCCCCCCTCGCCTGTGTCCCCGCCCCTGCACTGCGGGCGCTGGTGTGGGCTGTAGAAGCAGCTCGCTGTCCTACTAGTGAGAAATTACAGTAACCAGAGCCATGGCCATCAGGGAGACGGTCGAGTTTAAGTTGTGAGATTTAAATGAGATAAGAAAAGGTGTCATGAGGCTAGACCTGTTTTAGGATCAATCTGAGACCAGCTCACAGGACAGAGACCAAAAAGGAGAGAAGAGAGGTTGGAGGGGAGAGGTGATGTTCTGAGTGAGTATATCACCTGGCTGAATGCACATGTAGTGCACCTGGCAGAGCAGGTAGACACTGGCTACACCGAAGTCATGGGTTTGATTCCCATGAGTCAAATGCTGAAAATGTAATGTCAATGTAAATGTGTGTGTGTGGTTCCAGCCTCATCCCTGTTAAAGCTTAAGACCAAAGTCTTTGCAAATAAAGGCGATGACCTCAGATAGGCGGCTAATCTGTTTTGTTCTCTAAATGACCTGAGAAGTGTCTTCTCTTGTCAATAGGTGGCTGTGCCCTTACTGCTCTGTGTGTGTGTGTGTGTGTGTGTGTGTGTGTGTGTGTGTGTGTGTGTGTGTGTGTGTGTGTGTGAGTGTGAGTGTGAGTGAGTGAGTGAGTGAGATAGAAAGAGAGATGAGAGAATGTAGATAATCTCCCAGCCCAGACAGGGAGATGTAGGAGAGTTAATTCAGAGATAAATTACTGAAGGGCTAAAAGAACTTGAATAATTTCCAGATAACTGGAGTTCTACCACATGTTAGGTGAGAATAAGGAAATATAATAAGGGTTTTGTTTTTTCTTAACTTTTCAATTGTGTGTTGGTCTTAGAATTCCTCTTGAGTCTAAACACCACTGACTGGGAACAGTTATTGTTTTTGAGAGGGTAAAAGGTGTGTGTGTGTGCGAGCGTGCGTGCGTGAACAGTGTTTGTGTGTAAGGGCAATAGCTGTGTGAGTGTGTGAGAGAGGTTAAGGGTTGCGGGGGTGGTTGGAGAACAGAGCAGTGTTTGTAAATTAACAGACCTTTTCATCAACAGAAAAAAACTTTCAGTAACTTCCTGTGACTTTGGATTTGTGAAATTATGATCAGACAACCTGAACACAAGTGTGAAAATGAATACAGAATGACCTGAATGGAAGGATGAGCTAGCCTGACTCTAGCAGGGATGAATAGTAAGGCCTGATGGGTAATGTAGTTCAGTACAGCCGCTGCCAAAAAGGCTATGCATCACTGGGAAAAAAGCTGCTTGGCGAAAAGAGCCAGTATGAAGTGAAGCCAGAATTCACTGTGCTTATTAAGGTATGGTTCAGAGTGCCTCTAAGGTATGGTTCAGAGTGCCTCTAAGGTATGGTTCAGAGTGCCTCTAAGGCAGGTATCACCAAATGGCGGACCGCGGTCCGGATCCGGACCCGACCGCCGTCCTGTCCGGACCCAATCACATTCCTGATGGATACGGACCCAAATGCCAAAAAATTTTTAATGGGAGACTATATTTTAAACCGCAGAATTTATTTTCAGACGAGTGCTATGTTCACCACCCATTTGAGTGTTACGTTGCTCAACAACTTTCGTTCGCCACCACCATATCCCCCCCCCCCCCCCCCCCCCCCCCACCGCTCAACAACTTTCGTTCGGCGTCGCGGACCCGGACCTAAGGTCTGAGCTATCTGCCAAAAATGGACCGCGGAAAGATTTAATTGATTACCCCTGCTCTAAGGTATGGTTCAGAGTGCCTCTAAGGTATGGTTCAGAGTGCCTCTAAGGTATGGTTCAGAGTGCCTCTAAGGTATGGTTCAGAGTGCCTCTAAGGTATGGTTCAGAATGCCTCTAAGGTATGGTTCAGAGTGCCTCTAAGGTATGGTTCAGAATGCCTCTATGGTATGGTTCAGAGTGCCTCTAAGGTATGGTTCAGAGTGCCTCTAAGGTATGGTTCAGAGTGCCTCTAAGGTATAGTTCAGAGTGCCTCTAAGGTATGGTTCAGAATGCCTCTATGGTATGGTTCAGAGTGCCTCTAAGGTATGGTTCAGAGTGCCTCTAAGGTATGGTTCAGAGTGCCTCTAAGGTATGGTTCAGAATGCCTCTATGGTATGGTTCAGAGTGCCTCTAAGGTATGGTTCAGAGTGCCTCTAAGGTATGGTTCAGAATGCCTCTAAGGTATGGTTCAGAGTGCCTCTAAGGTATGGTTCAGAGTGCCTGTAAGGCACAGTTCTTCAGTTCCCCAGGGCCTCCTGGTGACACACCTGACTGAGGTCACTGTATCAGTGTGTTGACCTGACTTCAGGTGTATTAGTTCAGGGAGAACTGGACCGAGCCCGTGTGGTGTCCATATGGTCCTAGCCCCATCCTCCACACTGTTATGAACCTCCAGCCCACTGCTGTGATGATTCTTCTACAGTGACATGCCTGCTCCGATTAACACTGTCAGGAAACGGACTGAATACGTCTTCAGAGCGTCTAGACTGTGATGGGAACATGCGGCCAGGATCCAGCACAACGACAGCAGGACTACAGCAGGTGTGGAGTGAAACGACCCATAATGTCAGACAGCTCCATATGCACCAGTGTAGTTCCTCCCACAGTGAGTCAGAGCAGCGTTCAGCAGCTTGGCTTCCTAAGCTACGAAAGTCAACTTTCTCTACAGTAAATGAATATGGCAGCTGCATTTTTACAGTTTAAATAACCTTTCTGCAGATCTGCTGGCCAGAGTTCAGTTCTGTTATTTAACATACCTGTTCCAGGTCTTTAGGATCATCCTTTTGTTTTAGAGTGTGTGTGATAGAGCAAGGTGTGTGTGTGAGAGCCAGGTGTGTGTGTGAGAGCCAGGTGTGTGTGATAGAGCCAGGTTTGTATGATATAATTGTTGTAGTTTAATACACCTAGAAACTTAGAGGCTAGTTGGAGAAAGATCAGCTGGAGATCAGCTCAAACCAGCAGCTGGAGATCCGCTCAAACCAGCAGCTGGAGATCAGCTCAAACCAGCAGCTGGAGATCCGCTCAAACCAGCAGCTGGAGATCCGCTCAAACCAGCAGCTGGAGATCAGGAGGGGAGTGTACCAAGGTCCCAGCACCATGCCAGACACACACACTACTTCTGTTCTACCTCCCTGTGTTGATATGAATACAAACACACAGCAGGCACTTAGTGAGAGGAGAAGGGAGAGAAGAAGAAGAGAAGAGAGAGAAGAAGAGGAGAGGGAGGAGAGTGAGGGAGGATAGAGGGAGAAAGGGGGGAGTGAGGGAGGGTTGAGGAAGAAAGAGGGGAGGGAGGAGAGACAATGTGGGACATGACTCACTTGATCAGTCACTCACTCATAAGACATGTATGAACACTTTCCTCAACTTTCACTTTATCACCTGCAGACAGGTGTCTGTGTGTCTGTGTGTGTGTGTGTGTGTGTGTGTGTGTGTGTGTGTGTGTGTGTGTGTGTGTGTGTGTGTGTGTGTGTGTGTGTGTGTGTGTGTGTGTGTTGCTGATAAATCCTGGCCAGTGCATTTTAGATATAGGTGAGATGGTCCATTTAGTCTCCTGCTGTGTGTGTGTGTGTGTGTGTGTGAGAGAGAGAGAGAGAGAGAGAGAGAGAGAGAGGAGGGAGGGAGAGGGAGAGGGTGTGTGGTCTGTGGTTCGACCAAGCTTAGACCGAGCAGTGTTTAATAACACTGATATAGGTGTCAGTAGCATGGTGGTTGGGGATAAAGACCATTAACTCTCTCCTTTGCTGCTTTGAACTGTGAAGCCTTTCAATGCCATGCAGTGTAGACAGTACACACACAAGCAAAAGTGCACACTCACTCACACACACACACACGTGTCCACACATGCATACTCACTTCACGCAGGCACACACACAAGCTGGGATGCATATAGTCAGAAAGACTATCCAGTACAGCTAAGAGACAGAGGACAAGATCAGTGTGAGTACTGACCACTTCCTCTCTCCTGCATCCCACACTCTTTCACACACACACACTCTCTCCCTTTGTACACTCCTATACCAACAGTGTGTAATACAGTGGTGTGATGCCTCTGTGTACAGAATAACTGTGTAGTCCTTAGCTCATGTAGCCTATAGAAATGCATTCATTGGCTTATTCAATGCTTTTAGTGGCTCCTTATGGAGGTCATAAATAAAGAGGTGCATGTTTTACCTGGGGAGGTTCATCACGCGCCTGTCTGTCTCCACGCGCCTGTCTGTCTCCTCGCGCCTGTCAGTCTCACTGAAACCATGTGGAGTTCTCTCCCGGCTGCTCGTTACTGCATCACAGCATGCTCACTACAAGTGCTCTTATCATGAGAGGTGTGTGTGTGCGTGTGTGTGTGCGTGTGTGTGTGTTTAAAAGACAAAAATGTCTTGACCAGGAAAATCTGAGACTCATTAACCACCAAAATGAACAAGGTGACCAGCTGACGTCTCTCTGACCACTTGGAGAAGGCGAGTGGAAAATCATGTTTATTATATATTATTATAAATATATGATATTCTAAAAAAGAATTACATATATATTTTTTATAAATACATAGTTTGTGTCTGTGCACAAAGAGCGGTAGGAATGTGAGCGGTAGAAAGGCTGATTCTGACAAATTCTGCTTCTGTACATCACACAAGAGACTCGTCAGAATCAACACAGGATCTCAGTACAACAGGCTCGTTTCTTGGTGGTGTTAGGAGATATTCAGATCTTTTAAACATTATGTTTTATTCTGCTTCTGGTTGGGTGACTAGATACATGAATGAGTGGGCATACAGATATTTAGTTATGTAGACAATGAGTATCTATATTCTTCATGGGTAGTTCTGTCTGATACCCAAGTGATGGGGAGAATATGATTTCTTCTTTTCTGTGTGTCTGAGACACGGGACATTTAGGGCAGGTGCTTGATTGCTTCACTGTGAAGGTACACAAATGGCCATGTGCTTTCATGTGAGTGTGTGTGTATGTGTTTGAGGCTGCATGTGTGTGCGTTTGTACGTGCAAATGAATTTGTGTGTGCGTGAGTGAGAGAGAGAAAATGAGAAACAGAGAGATGCATTTGTGTGTTGATGTTTCTGTGTGTGTGAGAGAGATGATGATGATGATGATGATGATGATGATGATAATAACCTTTGTTGGAGCCTCTCTCCTCTGTAATAGACTTCAACACCTCCTGCTCCTTCATCGCCAAGACGACAGGAAGCACAGAGACATGAGTTCCATCATTATATTCCATTAGTACACACACACGCACACACACACACACACACACACGCACACACACACACACACACGCACGCACGCGCGCTCACACACACACACACAAGCAGACAGAAGTAGACTTGGCTTTTGAAATCCTTTTGAAATTTCTCCTTCATAATTATGCCTTCGCTCTCACACAGTGTCTCTCACTTTTCCTATATTTCTGTCATTCTCTCTCTCTTTCTCCACCCTCCTTTCTCTCTTCTCCTCTCTCCCCATCCTCCTCTCTCTCCATCTTCCTCTCTCTCTCTCCACTCCTCTCTCTTTCTCCACCTGCCTCTCTCTCTCTCCCCCCCTCTCTCACCCCCTCTCTCTCTCCCCATTCTTGTGTGAATGACGACACACAAGCAGGAGCTTCACACACGTTACATCTCCCTTTAGATTTTCTACCAGGAAAAATTGGGTGTGCATGAGTGTGTGCACCAGTCTGGTCTGTGGTGTGTTTTCTATTTGACAGTTTTGGGTCTTCATGTGTGGTCCTAGGGGTGGGTGGGTGTGTGCGCGCATTAGTGTGTGTGTGTGTGTGTGTGTGTGTGTGTGTGTGTGTGTGTGTGTGTGTGTGTGTGTGTGTGTGTGTGTGTGTGTGTGTGTGTGTGTGTGTGTGTGTGTGTATTGGGGGGTGTGTGTGTGTGTGTTTGGGGCAAAAGAATGCTGTTGCTTGCAAAGCCTTCCAACCAGCTTGGCCAGTATTCCCAGGAAGAGTGAGATAGGGAGAGACCGCTACAGGCCAATCTTCACTCCAGCCTTCCAGCACAGGAGAGCAGAGAGACTAGTGGAGAGGAGAGAGAGAGACAGGCTGAGGAGAGAGACTAGTGGAGAGAGAGAGAGAGAGAGAGAGAGAGACAGGCTGAGGAGAGAGACTAGTGGAGAGAGAGAGAGAGACAGGCTGAGGAGAGAGACTAGTGGAGAGGAGAGAGAGAGACAGGCTGAGGAGAGAGATTGTGGGAGAGTAAAGCAAGACTGGTGGAGAGATGCTCATAACAGAGTAACACTCTCGGAGTAAGACTAGAGTAAGACTCTTAACAGCTTAATGTCTCAGTTTTGTTGAGCAACGTATCCTGTACTGTCCCGTACTGTTTTTCCTCCCAGGCTGACACCCATTTACCAGCATCACTGAGTCACAGAAGAGCCAGAGTAACTAGGCTATGAAAAACACTGAATCACAGGGATCATGGATCTACTACAGCGTGGATGTGCAGTCTGACTTTAGCTACTAGGGTGATTCTTCAGCATATGTGGGCAGTCGATGGTTTGGTTTGATTAATGAGATATAGGCCCCTGCTTTTCCTATTACTCAGCTTAATGGACTCCAGAATACTAGCACATTCTCTCTCTTTCTCTCTCTCTTTCTCTCCCTCTCTTTTTCTCTCTCTGTCTTACACACAGTTAATTGTTTTTCTCTTTAATAGCATCATTAAGCAACTCTGGCTGCTTCCTCTGACACATGAGAAATGGGCTGACCTTTCCCCCACTGCTTTGTGTGTGTGTGTGTGTGTGTGTGTGTGTGTGTGTGTGTGTGTGTGTGTGTGTGTGTGTGTGTGTGTGTGTGTGTGTGTGTGTGTGTGTATACGTACTAGTGTGTGTGTGTGTACGTACTAGTGTGTGTGTACTAGTGTGTGCGTGCGTGTACGTATGTGTGTGTGTGTGAGAGAGAGCGAGAGGGGCTTATTAATTTTTTTGACATGGACTTTTTTCCATCAACTTGTCCTTTCTCATCATATCTTTATTTTAACAGAATCACTTCACACACACAAATAATAGAGAGATAGAAATAGTACACAAAGAAGCAGCAGAACTGTAGTAAAGTACACAAAGTTCCCAGAGAAACAGGACGTCTCGGACAGATGTCCTTCATCAGCTGTGGAGCAAAGTGCTTCTGAACGAGAAGGAACCAGTATATATATGAAAACGTAGATGTTTAAATCATCACATTCATTCCATGGCATTCAAAAATTCCAGTAGGGGAGTCCATATACACTGCACTGTATACAATATCTTTATCCCACTGCTGTGGTTCTGACCTTTGCATATTACCCTTTTAAAACCCATAATCCAAAGTAAGTCTAGATTTTATAAGAGCTGCAAAATTTCTTTTTTCAAAAATTTTAATGACTACAGTTTTATTTCTTGTCTGAGGTAACCGGCTCAAAAACTAAAATGCTGTGGTGTAAAATTATTTCCATACTTCTGAACCAGAATATACCATAAACCAAAAAGTGAGTAAACTGTTGCACATTCTAAAAATCAATGACAATGGTTGGGATTAGGGTTGTAAACTACATGGATTACCCATTAAACAGTCCCCAGATTAACCCCAAATATAGATACAACACAGAATTACTCTAAAATGAAGACCATAAATTTGACACTCCATAAATGATCTCCAGCTACAGATATAGTCCCCAGATACAGATGCAACTTCCAATTTACGTTCATCTACAGATAAGTCCTCTGAGTTACTCTATTGCCCCCGAATAATGGATAGAGCCCCAGGCCCATCTACTCCAGAACATTTTTGAGAAAACAGACAGGAATGTGTTCAGACAAGAGCCAGACATGCAGGATAGTACCTCCCCTATCCTTGCATACAATAATGTCTGCAATAGACCACGCACCCCAACTATCTAAATCAAATCAAAAACAGATCAAAAGCACCATGGCTGAGTAAGACAGCCTTGTTCTCTGGTGAAGGTACAGGATTCTGCCTTCAGAAAGGCCTGTGAAGGGATGTGTTAAACACAATTACCCAGGCCTAGGAATGTCAGTCTGCTCAAGCATTATGGATTTCCTCACCAACAAACCTCAAAATGTGAGAATGGTCAGTCACACCTGCTCGACAGGCTGTGTGCTCAATCCAGTTGTTTCCCTTCTTCACTCACACGATGGTTCCCCAGTATAGTGTACGTATTTAACAGTGAGGAGACACGGAGAAGGGAGGTGGTTCAACATCTGGTCAAGTGGCGTCTTAACAGCAGTCTGCTTCTGAACAACACTAAAACCAAAGAGATCATTGTGGACTTTGTGCATTAAGACCACTCCTCACCCTGTCTACTTAAATGGGGAGGAATCGGAGAGTGTGAACAACACAAAAGGTTCATATACCCCTGTGAGTTCATATAACCCAGTGAGTTCACATAACAAAGGCTCTCTGTGGGTCTTTTAACACTTCCCACCTGGTGAGAAGAAAGCTCACCAGAGGCGGTTCTTCTTTAAGGCAAGCTTAAACGGGCGATGTTCTCTTCAGCGCTTAATAAACGTCTAATGGAGCACCGTGGAGAGTATCCCCTGTCTCTCTGATACACTACAGTACACCAGCTGCACCACAGAGAACCTGCATGGGTGGTGTAAAAATAAACTCAGGTGATGGAGAGAATGGAGCTCCAAAGCTGAACAGTCAGCATGCCCACCCTCTCCATCAGAGGGCATCAGCACTGGTCCACCCCACCCAGCCTGTTTGTGCCCGTCAGTGTGGAAGTGATACAGGGTCGTCCACACACCAGCAGACCAAGAAACTGCTTTTACCTCATCTGTCGTCTCCATCACACACTGGACTGGAGATTGTGGACATTTATTTAAATGCAACCTTCTCATGTCCATCTTTCACCAGTATGCTTGGATACTTTAATTTGTACATATACTTAATACACTGTAACAGTGTTAAACCCATTTTAATTCCAGTTCTATTCTCTAGTGAGAAGAGAGGGATATACTTAGGTGGTGTTTAGGATAGTTTTCCATATTTATGAAGAAATAAAATGGATAAATTGTATTTATTTTCTGAGGACAATTTGTTTTGTACACTTTTAATGACCCTGCAGGGTCTTTAGGTCTCTGTGGAAGTGTCCCAGGTTCTCTGTGATGGGACAGACGTCTCTGAGGCAGCAGACTGCCTGGTCAGAACAGCTTCCCCACACACCACTGCCTGATTTCAGCTCTCTTAAAGAGACTGATTAGAGCAGACAGTGGAGTGTAGCACTTCGTTTATTAAAATGCACTTTAAGTGTAATTTCTCTCTGTACATTGAGAAGCGAAAGAGGAGTATGTTTGTGTGTGTGTGTGTGTGTCAGTCACTGTGATTGCCGCAATTAGAGGACCCTTTGTTGGAACGGTATGGGAACTGTTTTCTAATTATAATCAGACAGCTCTCCTGCAGAGTTTAGTCTGTTCTTGTACCACCTAGTGGGATTTGTGAGGGGGTGGGGGGGAGAGCGGATGGGAATGGGTGGTGGAAGAGTGAGGTTGGTTGAGGGGTGTGGCCAGGTGGGTGATGGGTGTGGTCAGGTGGGTGATGGGTGTGGTCAGGTGGGTGATGGTGTGGTTTTGTGAGGGGTCTAATCAGGTGTGTGAAGGGTGAGGTCAGGTGGATGGAGGGTGTGGTTAGGTGAGGAGTGTAATCAGGTGGGTGATGGGTGAGGTCAGGTGGGTGATGGGTGTGGTTAGGTGATGGGTGTGGTCAGGTGGGTGATGGGTGTGGTTAGGTGATGGGTGTGGTCAGGTGGGTGATGGGTGAGGTCAGGTGGGTGATGGGAGTGGTTAGGTGATGGGTGAGGTCAGGTGGGTGATGGGTGTGGTTAGGTGATGAGTAAGGTCAGGTGGGTGATGGGTGAGGTCAGGTGGGTGATGGGTGTGGTTAGGCGAGGGGTGTAATCAGGTGGGTGATGGGTGTGGTTAGGTGATGAGTAAGGTCAGGTGGGTGATGGGTGAGGTCAGGTGGGTGATGGGTGTGGTTAGGCGAGGGGTGTAATCAGGTGGGTGATGGGTGTGGTTAGGTGATGGGTGAGGTCAGGTGGGTGATGGGTGAGGTCAGGTGGGTGATGGGTGTGGTCAGGTGGGTGATGGGTGAGGTCAGGTGGGTGATGGGTGTGGTTAGGTGATGGGTGAGGTCAGGTGGGTGATGGGTGTGGTTAGGTGATGGGTGAGGTCAGATGGGTGATGGGCGTGGTTAGGTGATGGGTGTGGTCAGTTGGGTGATGGGTGAGGTCAGGTGGGGTAAGATTAGGTGGGGTGAGAGAGGTGAGGTGAGGGATGCTGTATATTTCTTGTAGTGTCTTTTCAGCCGTGATGTAGTGGGCTACAGCAGCGTCCGTCAACGTGCCCCTGTGCGCATGTTAAATTTTGTCTGTGTTAAATTGCTAAATTGTGTTGATGGTCTGGCCATTGAAAACATTTCAATTTAGTGACTTTTCCCAGTTAATTTATTTTCCTCCCTCTCTGACCCTTCTTTCTCCCCTCCTCTCTTTCTCTCTCTCCCTCCCTCTCTCTGTCTCTAGCGGGACAGCTCAGTCAGTCAGCCCATCTCTCTCTCCAGTTGCCCTACACTGTACTCGGACTGGGTCGCAGTGCCAATTTCCTGGACCATCTTTATGTGGGAATTCCTAGACCCCCTGGAGTAAAGGTACACCCCCCCCCCCCCACACACACACACACACACACACACACACAAAAGGGCTGAAAACAGTATGACACACAGGGCCTGCTCTGCTCTTGTCATATTCCCTCTATGCATGATAAGAATCAACATCCCCCCCATTAAGTGGGCATACATAGCTGGCATCTCAACATATTGAGGTTTTTTTAAGTTTAAATCACTCGCTAAAGCAGTTTGAGTCTCTCTCTAAAGCAGTTTGAATCTCTCTAAAGCAGTTTGAGTCTCTCTCTAAAGCAGTTTGAGTCTCTCTCTAAAGCAGTTTGAGTCTCTCTCTGAAACAGTTTGAGTCTCTCTAAAGCAGTTTGAGTCTCTCTCTAAAGCAGTTTGAGTCTCTCTCTAAAGCAGTTTGAGTCTCTCTGAAGCAGTTTGAGTCTGAAGCAGTTTGAGTCTCTTCAGAGAAGTTTGAGTCTCTCTCTCTAAAGCAGTTAGCTTACTTCTCCATCATTCTCTTCTCATCCATATCAGTGCAGTGGTTGATTCATTAGCACAGCTGCTATTTTGTAATACATGATAATAAGTAAGTAATTGATCATGTTACTTGATGAGAAGGGTAATGTCATTAATTGTTAACACATGAAACAAATATTGTAGATATTATTCCTTTATTTCTGTTCTCTCATTTGCTAGCACTGATGTCAATCTCAGTCTTTTTAATACAATATATGGTTGTTTAGCATGACACTGCAGTTTGATGCATCTCTCTCTTTTCCTCAAATCCCCTAACTCTCTCCTCCTCCCTCCTACCCCTCCCTTTCTCTCAATCCCTTTCTCACTCTATCTGTCCCTCTTTTCTTTTTCTCCCTCCCTGAGTGGTGCTCATTTGAATTTAAGGCATCACCTTCCTCCACTGTTCAAGAGAGCAAAACAGAGGTCTTTTTAAATAGCCATTAGAATTGCAAATTTTATCCACACTAGTGCGCGTGCACACACACACACACACATGCGCGTGCACACACACACACACACATACACGCAATCTCTCTCTCTCTCTCTCTCACATACACACACAGAGTTAACCTCGAGTGCCACGATTGCCCGATTGCCTCCATTGATTCCTACATCCAAAGAGATGAAAAGAATTAAAATGAGAACAGAAGTGTGTGTGTGTGTGGGTGGATGTGTGTGTGAGAGAGAAGCAGTAAGAGGATTGTGAGAGTTTTATAATGAAGCTTGTACATATGCACATTGATTACACATAATTACACATACACATTGATTACAAATAACAGTTTATAGAACATACCTGTAATTACAGTTTATAGAACATACCTGTAATTACAGTTTATAGAACATACCTGTAATTACAGTTTATAGAACATACCTGTAATTACAGTTAATAGAACATACCTGTAATTAGTTTATAGAACATATCTGTAATTACAGTTAATAGAACATACCTGCAATTACAGTTAATAGAACATACCTGCAGTTACAGTTAATAGAACAGACCTGCAATTAAAGTTTATAGAACATCCCAGCAATTAGTTTATAGAACATACCTGTAATTGCAGTTTATAGAACAGACCTGCAATTAAAGTTTATAGAACATCCCAGCAATTACAGTTTATAGAACATATCTGTAATTGCAGTTTATAGAACAGACCTGCAATTAAAGTTTATAGAACATACCTGTAATTACAGTTAATAGCAGAGGTGTCAGGTAACAAAGTACATTTACTTCGTTACCTTACTTAAGTAGATTTTGGGTATCTATACTTTTCTGAAGTAAATTTTTTAATCTGACTTTTTACTCCTTACGTTTTTGCACAATTATCTATACTTTCTACTCCTTATATTTTAGAAATTGCATTGTTACTCCCATTTCATTTTGGCTTGTTCTCAATCTGGCTTGTCATCATTAAAATATTATCCAGTTAAATCGCAACATCCAGATAGAGTGGATTTGATTGTGGTGGGATCAGAAATATAATCCCAGTCCCTATTGTTTTGTGCGCGATCCATCAGACACATCAAGTCACACTCCAGCAATGACCCAGCAGATATGAGTAGCTTAGTATGCTATTCATGGCAGAGACTCGAGAACTCTTCCCTCACTGTGACGACATGGTTTTAATAAAGTTGCATTGTACTAGAACGCATTCGTTTTAATGGACATGTATTCAGCTGAAATAGCCTAGTGCATCCCTATTTTTAACATTAACATTTAAAAATAACATTATAGTTATTATGTCTTTTAGATAAATGTTTTTGGAGGCAGGGGGGTAGTGCCTTATAGGCCCTGTGACGTGGCCTACGTTTTTGTCCTTAATGGCATTTTTTCCCCTTGCTTTTTCCTTCTTTTACCTCTTGCTTACTTTTACTTTTATACTTTAAGTAGTTTTGAAACCAGTACTTTTACACTTTTACTTGAGTAAAAAGATTGAGTCGATACTTCAACTACTACAGAAGTATTTTTAAACCCTAGTATCTATACTTCTACCAAAGTAATGAATGTGAATATTTTTGCCACCTTTGCGACGTGTGTGTGTGTGTGTGTGTGTGTGTGTGTGTGTGTGTGTGTGTGTGTGTGTGTGTGTGTGTGTGTGTGTGTGTGTGTGTGTGTGTGTGTGAGTGTGTGTGTGTGTGTGTGTGTGTGTGTGTGTGTTTGATTGATTTGGGAAGTGTAATAAAGAATGCTGATTAAAAATGTACCAGAGAATCTTGATGTGCCAGGCAGCTCTGCTTGTGAGAGAACGGCGACTGGAAATGCACAAGTCAGAGGTGGTGGGGGAACAGCAGGTCAAACAGCACACACGCTGACATGAGCATAATACTGTTCCATACGCCGCAGCTCTGAGCAGGTGGAGAGGAGCTCTACGTGTCCTGAGTGAGAGGGGCAGAGTGGTGTTGATGAAGGATTCAAGAATCATGATGACCTCCTGTGATTCTGTTCTCTCTGTCATGTCCTCTTTTCTCCTCTGAGGAGTATTGTGGGACACGTAGTTCTCCCCATCTGGTTCAGCCCATCTGCAGGCGAGGGAGGGTTCCTCTCTGCAGGCTAAAGCAGGACTTCTCATCTCTGACATGACGTAGCCCTGCACACCCGCTCAAAATAGCCTCAGTGTGTGTGTGTGTGTGTGTGTGTGTGTGTGTGTGTATTAGGAGATACATACTGTAGCGATGTGATAGATGACCCCCCTCCCCCATTCTGGACACCCAGGAGGACTCTGAGAAAGATGAATTTAGTGTTTGCTGCTAATTGGTGTCTGGGAAGAAGCAGAAGAGAGAAGATTAGTTGTGTAATTGATGGAGATGCAGTGTGTGCTTGGGCCCCTAATGCCCCTAAGGCCTCTGAAACATGACGTGAGCTAATAAGCTTTGTGTGAGCACGTCGGGGGGAGCAGTTGGAAGATCCCACCTGGGATGTATAGTGTTGGGGGTGGGGCCAGGGGCGGGGCGGGCTGGGGTGGCTGCCCCTGGAGCCAACAGCTCACCACACAACCCAGACCTGCTACATAGTGAACAGAGAACACACAGACATGTTACCACAGAATCGGCAAGCTCAGCAGGAAGACAACCGGCTGCTGTTTCCATGGCGTCGTCTAACTGTTGTGATCTTTCATCTTCTCTTGTTGTGTTTGTGTAGGACATGAGGAAGCAGGAGTGGACCGCCATCATTCCCAACTCTCAACTCATCGTCATTCCCTATCCCAACAGTGAGCCTCGCAGGTACACACACACACACACACACACACACACACACACACACACACACACACACACTATCCCAACAGTGAGCCTCGCAGGTACACACACACACACACACACACACACACACACACACACACACACACACACACACACACACACACACTATCCCAACAGTGAGCCTCGCAGGTACACACACACACACACACACACACACACACACACACACACACACACACACACACACACACACACACTATCCCAACAGTGAGCCTCGCAGGTACACACACACACACACACACACACAATCCCAACAGTGAGCCTCGCAGGTACACACACACACTCCCACCGAGACACACTCTACACACACACACGCACACACTCCCACAGAGGCACACTCTATATACACAGACACACTACACAAACACACACTCCCACAGAGTGACACACACACGCACACACACTCCCACAGAGACACACTCTACACACACTCCCACAGAAACACACTCTACACACACACACACACTCCCACAGAGACACACTGTACACACACACTCCCACAGAAACACACTCAC